>NW_019524850.1:8800-183902 GCF_002814215.2 Seriola lalandi dorsalis | reverse complement strand
AGGAGATCACATTGTCAAGACATGATGCTGCTCTACAGGCACAACTTCTGCCATTGCATAGTTTAACCAAATGGAGGCTGTGCTGTAACAGGGCTCTCAGTTTATGGCAAGGTAGTTATCAAGAAGGCATACTTATGCAATGTGCTACAACTGTTGAAAACAAATTGCTGAAATATACAACAACCATACACCATCAAGAATCTACAATCTCATACAATATTCTGTATGCATTTGAAAAGCCAAATACAATAGTTAGTTTATGCTTAGATACAAAAAAAAAAGAAAGGCAAACAATCCATGTTTCAATTTACAGAGGTCATTCCAGTGTTTGGACAATGTCATGCATTTCATACAAAATCCCAAAGCAGTCTCCTTATACTCCATGGCAATATAAATGTTCACATAATGGAAAAAAGAACATCCTGAATGTGAAATGTCATTGCAGTGATGTAAAAAAAAAAAAACAAAAAAAAAAACAACGACAATAATATAGGAAATGGATGGACAATTATAAAAACTGAGCACTTGCATCAACACGTTTGAAGTATTACAATATACTGCATGTGCTGAAATAATGGCAGTTTTACCAGTTCTATACGTCTGATCACTACAGGCAAGAATACAATAAAAACTGAATAGATTCATATTTTGAACATCAATCACATATCAAATATTTGTAGAATTATGTAAGAATATTCAGATCTATCAAGTGAAATCAGCTTCTTGTGCGCATGTCAGGGCTACTATTGCCTTGATTTTGACTTGAGCTAAGATTCTACTATTTTTGAGACTCTGCATCATAAGAAAATCTTTGAAATTTGTTTGTTTGTTGTTTAATTGCTTAAGTAAAAAAATCTGTGTTTTTTGGCAGTGAGGAATGTATTGTAATAAACACCAATCAGCCACAACATTAAAACCACGACAAGTGATAAGAATAACATTGATTATCTCCTTACAATCTGTCAGGGGGTAGGATATATTAGGCAGCAGGTGAACAGTCAGTTCTTGAAGCTTTGACAAGGGCAACATCTTGATGGCTAGATGACTGGGTCAGAAAAGACCCTCTCCAAAATGGCAGGTCTTGTGGGGTGTTCCCAGTATGCAGTGGTTAGTACCTACCAAAAGTGGTCCAAGGAAGGACAACCAGTGAACCGGTGACAGAATCATGGGTAGAGTAAAGACTGGCCTGTTTGGTCCAATCCCACAGAAGAGCTACTGTGGCACAAAGTGCTGAAAACCTAAATGCTGGCTATGGTAGAGAGCTGTCAGAACACAAAGTGTATTGCAGCTTCCTGCATCTGCTGAACCCTGTCCACCCCCAAAAGTGCTGACACTGGGAACGTCTGAACTGTATTAGAACTGGACCATGAAGCAATGGAAGAAGGTGGCCTGGTCTGGTGAACTACATTGTTTACCTGGGGAAGAGATGGCACCAGGATGCATGATGGACAGGAGGAATGCCGGGGGAGGCAGCTCTCTGGGCAATGTTCTTGTGGGAAACCATGGATCCTGACATTCATGTGGATGTTACTTTGACACGCACCACCTACCTAATCATTGTTGCAGACCAAGTAAAACCCTTCATGGCAATGGTATTCCCTGATGGCAGTGGCCTGTTTCAGCAGGATAAAGCACCCTGCCACACTGAAAAAAAAAGTTCAGGAATGGTTTGAGGAACATGACAAAGAGTTCAAGATGTTGCCCTGGCCTACAAATTCCCCAGATCTTAATCCGATCGAGCATCTGTGGGATGAGCTGGAAAAACAAATCAGATCCTTGGAAGCCCCACAATTTACAGGACTTAATGGATTTGCAGCTAATGTCTTGGTGCCTGATACCACAGGACAGTTTCAGAGGACCTCGAAGGGGACCTACACCACTCAGGTGGTTTTAATGTTGGCTGATGGGTGTATCTGGTACACACTGCTGGATCAATAAGCATGGGTGGTTAAAGGATGCGTGGTTAATGGTGAAACTTGACCTTTCTCTCTTGTTACTGGATTGTTGTGCTGCATTTTGACATTATGACACTGAAGAAAAGACTACATTTATCAATTATTGATGGTGATTTTGTTCAATTAATTATCTAGAAGGAGACGTTTTAGCTTAAGATTGCTTTTAATGTGCTTTTATTTATTATCTCAGGATCTTTTAAAAAGCCCTGTTATAAATTAATTTTTAAGGGGAATGTGTACATAAAGTCCTGTTTACATAGATACATAAATAAGATCAAATCTACAAATGATTAATATTTGTCAAGGAAGAAATTTCAACTGGAAGACTGACAAAGACTCAGCTAACAGCCAAAACATGTGCATAGCAATACAACATCGATGTATACACATCTTAATAAGGCATTGGCACATTCAAGTTCAATCTAAGACACAAGGAGTGTAAAGCACTATTGTAATAAATAGATTTTTTTTCTTCTATTATTGCTAGTGATTTAAAAAGCAGTGTTCATCTCACCACAAAATATCTACATTTCTGACCATGATTTATAATTTCCCTAGATTCTTTGGAATCAATAGAAATAAACATAATCTAGCCTCTATCCAAAGATAAATGCTTTTTTTTTTTTTAAATATAAAAACTTCTATTTTTGTAACTCATTGTCATCAAAGTATTGATTAAAGCAAACATACTTTAAAATCAGTCCTTGAAATCAAGGTTGAGGGCTTGAAAAGACAAAGATATCACAGAAAACGAAGAAAAGAAAAAAAAAACATGAATGGAAAAGAATCAATACATGTAAACACGGGTGGGGGAGACAAAAATAAAAACATAAACAAATGACAAAGAGGAGAAAGCCTCTCCAGCAGCTGAGAGTGAGTTAGCTACTGACAGGAACACGTGCAGCAGGATGAAGGGGTTGAAGATGCAGGTGAGGTGTCTTCCAGTAGGGGGTGCTAACAGCCCTGCTCATTCTCATCCATGCTTACACTGCTCTTGCGGCTGCTGTCCTTTGAGGTGTCTGGGGAGACGGACGAGAGCAAAGGGTCCCCCCCTCTCACCGGTGATAAGGTGTCTTCCATGAGGATGTCGTTCAGTTTGGAGCTTGGCTTGCTGTGGACGCTGTAGTGGCCATCGGGGAAGTTAGAGTGGCCTTCGTTTAGCTCCAGGGTGCTGGGTGGTTCGGGAGTGCAGGCGGGGTGGTGTTGGTGATGGGGGTGGAACGTGTACAGGTCCTGGTGACAGTCCTCCAGGGCTGGCTCCTGCTTGATGGTCCGGGCCCCGAGTTCAGCAGAGCAGAGCGCTGAGGATGCGATGGCCAGCCCGTGAGCCCGGGCCTGCATCTCTAACTCCTATAAACCCGGCAGATAGACGGACGGGTCATTCAGTGAAAAGTTAACTCGCTGTCATAAAGTCTATCACAAGCCTCTGTTCTTGTATCAGGATGACTCGAGTTTCAGATAACTGTACTGTTTCACTGGCTCTGTAGCTGCTCAAGAATCTCTTTCCAATGATTAAATTATAGCATACTAATCCAGGGTTTGTGAGCATTTTGCCTCAACTTTGCACTTGTAAAAAACTCAGGAGCTTCTCTTTTTTCCACAACATGCTGCTCTAATTAATGGTTGCAAAACAAATGCTCAATGTGACCAATCAATCAATGTCTGCTGAGCTGAGTCCCATTGATCCTTGTTATGAATTAGTTACAACGGCACGGTCTAAACAGCCAGCTTCCTCATTAAATGCATTGTTGTGTGAATTAGTGCCTCTGCTATTTTTTCCCTGAAGCTTGATATATTTCAGAGAAGTATAATCATTCTTTCTGATGTTAGCAGAGGCACTCCCTTCTTTTTACCCTCCGGACACACAGCACATGTAGTTTTCCTTGTAATTTTATTTTATGATAATAAATCACTTGGCTTCATCAAAGCATGTTTACCTGTATCCTCAACATCAGATGTCGGTTGGCATGCTCGAGCTTCTTCTGACGATTCTCCAGCTCCTTTGCCCTCTGCTGCTCCCGCTGCAGCTTCCTGATGTAGTCCACTGATGCCTTCAGGATGGTGCCTTTGTTCCAGCGCATGTCCCTGACGATCACAGAGGAGCCATTATTCTTACATCTTATAGTCTCTTAGACGTCACAGTTTTGAAGTCAGACATTATGCACTCTCCAATCAGGAAAATATGATTATAGGTTTTCCATTACTGCCATTGAAGTCTGTCCAGTTAAAAACAAGAGAAGAGATAAGGAATTCTTTACCGAACTGAATGTTGCAAAAAAAAAAGTGCATGCATGCAGAGGTCACAAGCAGTCATAAGGATGACCCTGAGCTCTCAGAAGAATTGATGGTTGTGATGGACATTTTGAAGGGGTAAAATCAATCCGTACTGGGATGAATCGCTCTTTTAGATCCAATGTCTCCACAATTGCTGAAAGGTGTTATGGTGCTGGTTGAAAACTTAGGTTTAAAGACTTAGGTTTTTTATTGCATTCACAAATTTAAATTTAAAGTAATGATTCAATCCTGGTACTGAAAATCGAAACTAAACACACCTGTTAGTTGTATAATTTTAACTTTTAAGGCTTTAAGACAGGGCTGTTTGTGAAAGGCAGCCCTCTGAGTTTGTGTGTATGTAGGTGTGAGTGTGGGTGGAGCACCCAGCTGGGGTTTAGCAAAACAACCATGGGTGGACAGACACAACAAAAGGGGCTGCTGGTAAGGTCTAAGGGCCGGGAAAGAGTGAGCTTTTTTTAACCTTAAAATATCAGTAGTCACATACAGTAAATACAATTGATATATTCATAATCAATCAGTCAGTTTGAGTGAAATTTACTTGTATATACAACATTTAAACTTTGAGTGTATCAGAGTTTATCTGTTTAACCATTTTGTGATTGATTCAACATTTACTTAAATGATGTAAAACTGACAAATCTGTGTAACTTAATAGTTGGGGGACAAAATCCACAGAAATACATTATAAAGTTCAGCTGAAGCTAATATGAAGATTCAACAGTGAGTTACACAAATCAAGTGGTTAACTTCAGATGTTACAGTCTCTTTGGTGCAACATTTCCCTCTGTGTGTTTCCCCAGACAGTGTTTCCTTGATAAGCCGCCGTAGAGGGATGGTAACACAAAGAGGGGATATTGTACTAAAACTTTGGAAGATACTGGCTTGATTTGTCTAACTCAGACTACTGAAGGCTCATATTGGTTTCAGCTGAACTTTTCCTCCATTTTTATTGCATTAGGATGGGATCTTTTCACAGAAATTACAGCCACCAGTAACTCTCTCAGCGTGCACACAGTATGGGCATTTTATTAAACAGGCCACTGGCGTATGACGGCTGTTTATGGTAGGCAGAGGGTTAATTACACATCTATATTTTTTCCACTTATTTTTCCAATAATTTGTATTCGCATTTTTTCCTGACTTTTCCTTTTAAAAAAAAGTTTTGTTGTCACAAAATCTCAGTAATTATGGTTTTCAAATTTGTCTTCAATAAGAAATAAAGCACTAAAATAGGTAACTTACGGGTCATTGGATTTTGGAATTAAAGTTCCCAATTCCTTGATTCGATCGTTGATGTTGAACCGTCGTCTTCTCTCAACTACAGAACAAAAACAAAGGAGAAACAAATCCATGATTATCTGATGAAACACTATTTGGAAATTTGTTTTGATGATTTTTTATTTTGCAACAAGTAAATAGCACCATGACAATCATCAAGTATTTTCAAACATTCCCATTGATGGAGATATGTACGGTATACAATTAAGAGCAATTAAAATGCAATTTAAACTCACTCAAATTATGGTTATCCTTCTTCTGTCTTTCCTTCGCCATAGCTCTTACCTCAGCTTCTGGAAAACACATTTTGATTAACCAATGAAATGAACAGTGCAGTGCAAGTATAAAAAAAAAAATGTGCAGCAGTTAAACGTCTACATTTTGAAGCTAATTAACCAGACGTACCCACAGGGAACCCTTCAGGCCTTTGATAGTTGTCAAATTTGCCACAGGATCCAGACTTATCCAGCATATGCATGATGGCCGGGGATTGTGAAACTACGTGATAAATGATGAGGTTTTCAAAACCACAAATGTACAGAGTAGATATTAAAACATGTCAGTCATATACAGTCAACATCCCCACAGGGAGAAGGATTATAAGAACTGGATTCATGCTACATTATGGGCTGCACAAAGGCCTGGAGAGTAGAACTTTGCATTTATTGTTATAGTTTTCATGGTTTCTGTGCAATAGAAAAGCTGAATTGATGTTAGAGTAAATTTTCACAGCACATGGATCTGTAAATGTTTGCTAAATATATTTTGATGACAGGAGCCGGGCATTTAAAGCATTTGTATGTCTCTTGCTATGACGGATTGCGGTGCTTACCAGAGTATTCCCTTTTGATGTTCGACAGGTTGGCAGGGCAGGAGTTGCTGATGGGCAGACCTTGCTGGGACAAACCCTGATTACCATACATGTCCATGAGGTTCGCAGGCACAGGGATCTGAGGGGACACAGCAAAAGACATAAAACACGGATTGCACCCAACTTCCCTGTATAGATGCTAATCAGCATCACAGGACGAGCATGATGGGAAGGGTGGAGACATGGAGCAGGCCTTTTACACGGTGAGAAAGTTTAACAGGTGTTTTATTATGCGGATGAGTGTGAGGTTCATCATTTAAGGAATAGTGTCCTTTTTTGCAGAGAGTTAAATGAGATGCTACTATTATATATGTCCGGTAAATGTGTACCTATAGCTAAGCTTAGCACAAAGACTAGAAACAGAGGGAAACAGCTAGCCTGACTCTGAACAAAAGGTAACAGCATCTGTGTTTTGGCACTTCTAAAGCTCACTAATTAACATGATATTTCTTAACTGTTTAATCTGTACAAAAAACGTGCAAAGAGGAGGCCTATGTGCTGGTTTATTTCTTGGTTGGGTGTAGTTATTTCCTCGAGTCGCTGTTGAGAAGCTGAGGAAGACAAAATGTTATTACTACTTCTTCAAATTTGGGCAAACAGCTAAAGATCGTTGCTCTTCCTGGCAGCACAAAGGAGCTAGTTTTAACATTCACATAACTGTAGATACTTAGCTTACTAGGGCTAAATCACAAGGTTGAGATTTTGTTTATTCCCAAGTACCATAGAATTTGTTTTTATGGTTTTTACCCCACAATGCACCACATCAAAAGCCCTCATGTGGTGACCTTTTTTAGTGTGTGGTTTGCATGCAGGCTCACCGCAGTGCACACATACCGTGTTAGCCATCTGAAGTCCCGGGTCCATCAGGCCAAGGATATCATCACTGTAACTGGACTCCAGACTAATAATGTCATCAATGACATCATCCATCTAAATCAAGAAGACATGAGGGCCGACAGACATACGGGTAAGTAAAATTAAATGATCACAAAAAGGTGTGTGCTCCTTGTGTCACCGTGAGATGAGTCTGAATTAAACCAGTCACCTCTTTCTCGCAGTTAGAGTTCAGGGTCAGTAAGGCCATAGGGCTGTTGGGGGCACTGTTGCCCGGCCCTGGCGGCATGCCCCCGTGGTCAGAGGACTGGTTGGGGCAGGGCAAGCTCAACGCCTGAGAGCCAAGCTTCCCCAGGTATTGTTTCACCTGCTGCTGCTGGGAGCGCTGGATGTGGTATTTGGTTGGGTTCTCCAGGTGAGTCTGGACCTAGTGATCGGAGGAGAGGAGAATGTGTAGAAAATACAAAGATTTGCTTTAGTGCCAGGAAAGATACAGAGTTTAATGGATGTGTTGATGGTGAGAAAATGCTGCTTGTTTAGAAATAAATCATATGGTCATACTGACTATATAAATGAAACGGAGAAGAGAAAGGCCCTTTCAAATCATCATTCTTGTCGCATTTTATTTTTTTGGACATGTGCTTTTACAAAGTCATCTTTTGGTAGATTAAAACAGCTCTAAATATACCTCAAAGTTGTGCCAGTTCCTGATATTTCACAGCACAGACTATAATAATAAAATAAACTTGACACAGATTTCAAACCCTATGATGAATTATGCATTTTTCTTTTGAGACGCTGTCAAGAGTTGTTATCTTAAAGAGCGTCAGAAGTAAACATTCTCTACATATTCCTCTTCAGCTCGACTACTTTCTGCTTTTCTGCACTCAGTCCACATATTATCAGCAACAAAAATTACATGCACACCCGTCTCTGCGCTCCCCCGGTTCTGGATAGATTTGATTTCTGTGGATCATTAATCCCCCACGCAGCATTAATGATCCAGAAAAGCTACTGCAAGCACATAAACAAACTTCAGAGACAGTGTTTGTCAAGGTTTTAAATGGAGGCAGAGCTGCTGTGCTCCAGTTCACGTGTGGAGAGTATATTTTTAAACCTTCCCATGTTTCGCCTGAAGTTTTTGATGAAAGCATTCTGTGATTCGTAAAATGAAGATACTATAGATGGTTGATCACTAAACGTAGATACATAATACATGTCTCAGCGATGTCACAGGAGACAGTAAATTTAGTAGAATTACATGTAAGATATGTTTTCTCTAAAACTGATAAGATTATTTTAAACATACCTCATAAGGATGATATCCAAGCATCTCAAACATCATTCCCAGTAAACTGATCTGATCCCAATTTAAAAAACAAAAAGGAAAAAAAAACTTCTACTTCTGTGTTTAACTTCTATCTACACTGAAAAGTGCTGTAGCTGCTTCCTTCTTGGTTGCACCAGAGGACTAAGCTTGTTAGCATGAGGACACATTCAGCTCATCTTTTAAAAGGCAAGAAAAGTAATTAGTTATGCATGTCAAGGAATCTCAGTACAACACAATGAGCCTTTTCAAATTTGTGTTGTTTTATGTAAAATCTGAATTTATTCCTTTATGGTGTATCACTTGATGTCAAGATGCTGTTCTTACAGTTACTGCCTTTGTTTTGAAAGGCCACCTCTTTTACTGAAACTTGCCCCGGGGCTGTTACTTAGCCTCATCCACTTTTTTTAACCCTGTGGATACTTGGCATGTGTTCTCGGCTCTTTACAGCACAAAGAATAAAGTCTGTTACATCCTTGTTTGTCTGAAGCTCACCGCTCCTCGGGTCTCAAAATGACATGTTTAATCGGCAACAACAGGCATACTGCATCTCAAAACCAATGAATAACAGCCTCGGCTACGTCGTGTTTTTTAACTGATGTATTTGTTCTGCTTAACACCAGAGGATTTAGGTTCATTAACGGAACTGAGGAGGTCACAGGCTCTAGATGAACTCTTAGCTACCTCTGACATTTCCTCTGCCGCTGTGAATACTGCTTCAGTCTGCAGACTACACCCCACAGCTGGAATTATATGATAATTGAACAGATATTTGAAAAATGAACCGACTTCAACAGTAACTTAAATTTCACGACACATGGAGAATAAGAAAAAGGAAAAACTGCTCTGACTGCTAAACATTATTTCTCAATATTTAATATTATGTGCAGTGATGATCATATAATCTGACAAATCCACACATTGGAAGTTTGTAATCATGCAATGGAATATTTTAATTTTGCATTTAAACTGGTTTGCATGTTTTCTTTGGAGAGGACACTAAACTGTGCGCCAGTGACCTTGTTTAGCACTTAGGAGTATTCCTGCTTAGGCAATATACACTCAGTACTATTAAATACACCTGTATAGTCTAATGCAATCCAATACAACGAGCTGTTATATTGATCTGCATGAGATTGTGAAGGTGTACCTAACTGCTGTGACTGTCAAATCTTTTCCACTTTTCAACACAACAAAGGCTTTTTCATGCTCTGTTACGATATCATTGTTCTGCACTCCTGTGAGGTACATTAACATAGAGTGTATCCTGCAGGTATGACTGACACCACCTTGGGCTGTAAATCTACGATTTACAGCACATCAATGTGTACGATTTACAGCACATCAATTACTGATTATCTCATACACTGCTTAGGGCAAAAGTGCAAAAGAAAGACGTTCATTTTATGTTGGTTACTAATAGAATTCTTTAGTCTTTACTTTGACAGTGTTGCAATCACATACAACCAACTCCTCTGCTGTTTTTTAACCGTGACACCTTTAATTCATAGTTAGTTTTTGTCATAACATGGAAAATAACATTCGCTTATGGGAAAACATCAATAAGAAAAATCCTGTCCCTGCAATAGTTCAATCGTTCCCACAGACCTGGAGGATTACTGAGCGCGCTGTCCTTCTCTTTAGTGGAACAATCATCATTTTATAGCAGCTGGTTTGGAGGAAAAACAGTAACCAGTGCTGCTTTAGCAACTTCAGTTATTCATCCTGCTCTGAATCTCTGAGGGTCAGGTTTACTGCTGCAAACAGCGTGCAGAGAAGTTCAGTTGGTACAGTGGAGTAGAGTGTAGTATAGTAACATAATCAGCTCCCTGGCTATTTTATTCCTTTCATTCCTGTAAGCTTTTTTATTCATCAATGCACAAATTTCTGCTTCTTTACTCAACTGCTTTGAGGTTAATCTAATGTCCCGCCTTACTGTTACCTAGGTGTTAAAAGAAGAATTATTAATATTAATCATATCATGCTATAAACAAATACAGGTCAACTCTGTGAAAGCCAGAAATGAGTCGGCTCGGCAGCTCCCAGGCTCTGAAAATACAAACTACACAAACAGCTACAGATACAGGATGAAGACATGGGCGGCAATAAGTGGATATCAGAATATTTCTACTGCTGAAAATATGCTCTTCATTCATTTCTGTGCTAGCAAGCGCATGTGGAATGCAGTAGTAGAAAGTAACCAAGCGAATTTACTGAAAGTACTGTGCTTACTTGCTTGCTAAGTCGTTTTTCTGTCACTTTATATATTTAACAGACAAACATTGTACTTTTTACTCCACTGCATTTATCTCTCAGCTATAGTTACTGTTTACTTTCCAGATAAGATTTTACATTAAATAACACAACAACATATGATGAATGAAATGCATGAAACCAGTTGTGATCCCTTGACAAAAAGAAATACATCACTGATATTTGTGAGCTGTTAGCTGCTCCATCAAAAAGTCATTTCCCCTTTAACCTCCTCAGGTATTAAAATAAGACCTAAAGGGGTAAAACTGTCCAATATTTCATAAAAAATAGAAAAATCTTCTAAGACATGAAAACAGATTCAAGAATCAGACTTTGTGTTGTTTTTTTCTTTCCTCTCCCATTAATCATCTCACGACTACCCAGATTTATCTGGTGACCTTTTGGAGGTCCCGACCCCTTGGTTGGGCACCATTGGACTAAACTACCTACATGTAGTAACTAACTCAGCATTGACCAGTTATAACAGTAAAATACTACATATACACTAATGTATCAGCAGCAACTATCTAATAATGTCATATACTGTATGATAATAAATCAGTCACAGCGGCCAACAAGTACTTTTACTTTTGCTGATAATACTTTTGCTGATAATACGTTTGCGCTTTTACTTAAAAAAGGGATATTAAACCTTTACTTATAATGGAGATTTTTTTACATTGTGGTGTTAATACTTTTATTTAAGTTAAAGACCAGAGTACTTCTTCCACCACTGATTCCATACAAGTGCTTCCCAAGAAACCACAAATCTGCTAGTGACTACTTATCCCAGGTTGCATGTGTACAGGTGGTAACTAGTACAACCCCAGCATTATTAAAATATTTCTATTTTACAACAAAAAAGGCAAATAATGAATTTCTAGAGCAGAAACGTGTTTTTTTTTTTCTGATTTCCAATCCTGTTAATCGTCTCACGACCTCTCAGATTCATCTTGTGACCCTTTGCGTGGTCCCAGACACCAAGGTTGGAAACAACTGCAATATGCAGACATGTACTTTAATGTTTCTCTTATGCACCGACACAAAGACCCAGTGGCTCCGTGTTTTCTGTCTGTGCTTGTCTATTGTAAATTCACACATCCACAGAAGTGATAGCTGCCATCGTCTATAAATAGAAACAAAGAAACTTGAAGAAACTGTACAAAGGATTAACTGTAAGAGCCCCATACAACTGTCTCTCTTGCTCCTACACTAAGAATAGAAACAAAGAGGTCAGTGAAGGCAGTTAGTGCACGAGACAAGTCGAAGTTGAAGGTGCCCCATTAAAAGATACAACGATGTTACCCTAAAGTATTACAGTAAACACAGATGTTAAGTCCTGAATCATTTTCTCTATTATTTCCTCAAACATTCAGACATTTTGCTTTGAGCTGAAATCATTAGTTGATTCATGGCTTCACTGATCAACACAAAATAATCAGCAACTATTTAGGTAAATGATTAACTGTTAGAGTCATTTTTAAAGCAGAAATCCTGGTTCCAGCTTTTCAAATGTGTAGATTTGCTGCTTTTTTCGAGCAAAGCAAGCAATCTGAATACATCACCTCTTGTCAGTTACATTCGTGGTAATTTTCTATGGACCCAACAATCCATTATTTAATTGAGAAAATAAAGACTATATCAATCAATTGTGAAAATATAAATAACCATTAGTCACAGCCCTAAAATTGTAAAAAAAAATCGTAAATATCAGACCTTTTTTAGCCGTCTGAAATCAGTTAGTTTTGTCTTGACATTAAAATGAGCATAAGTGCTTTTTCCATCTTGTTTCTGTCCTCAGGGATTACCTAAATTATTACACATAATTAGATGGTCTCACTGGTCTGAGTTCATTGGAGCCCCCTGAGGGCCACAGACCTCAGACTGGAACATCCTGGCCTTGTCAATAAATACTGTGGCTTGATTTACGATGAACTGGTCCGAGGGTGAAAAAGTTATCTGTTTGTAAAGAGTCCCGAGGAGTGAGAAAAAGGCTGTTTTTCCCCAGTGTATTTACCAAGTGGATACATCAACACAAACTGGATTGGTCAGCTTGTGGAAAAGCCAGCGAGCAGAGAAATGGGGTTACAGAGAGATCACAGAGCCAGCAGCCAGGGCCTGAACTTTACTTTGCTCAACTTCACTTAATGTACTCTTTCCAAAATACACTGTTTGGAAATGTGACATCAACGGCTAGCTCACAGCATCTGCAACCACAGCAAACAAGACATCTTGTTGTTTATCAGCTCCTTTTTAGCCATCAACAGCCCAGAGGGCCTCAGCACCATAACCCCTGAAGAGTCAGAAACACTCAGCAGAAACACACACAAAGCGCCCTGCTGTACTGTGGAAGGATGCAGAGTGAGAGCAGAATGACAAACGCTGATTTGTATTTTTTTTGACTTGTATGCTTTGGGCATTCCATGATGGTCCTACCAGGATGCATTAACAAGAATGCCCCCATTTGCTACGCAGACTAGAAGAATGGGCTACTTTGTCTCACAGTTAAGCTGTTAACGTGCACTGTGGAGCTCGCAGACAACAACTGTGATGCTAATGTGAGCAGCTACATCAGAGCAACGTGTGGTCTTCTCCACCTCTGGCAAATTGTCATGCTGTTATGCAAAAGCTTGGCAAATTACCAACGTAATACAAACCTTGAGTCTTTAAATGGGAAATGTTTTCTTAAAATTTGCATAAATCCTTAGAAAACGGGCTTTGGCAGTGTGGTTTGCAGTTTTCTACACTCACAGTACTCAGAAAACAAATTCTTAAAATTATTGAGCAATTATAGCCTGTGCTGACAGAAATGTCAACACTGGCTAATATTGCACAGTGCTAATTAAATCATTTTTACACAAAACTTTACACCAAATTTATGGTATAATCTTGTGCTTGAGATTAAAGACTACAAGTTAACTGTCTTGTTGAATTAATGAACAAATCCAAAATGAAATGAAATATCTGTGTGGCATCTTTATATACTTTCTGATGCGTACCTGTCACGAGCTACACGGACTCTATAATCCAAAAGAAACGTACATTTTGTACAAGGTTGAAGAGCACTTTGTTCTTTTCATGGACCCATAATTCCTCTGAGGAAAAAAAAAAAAACTAGAAATCATTTTTTAACCCTTTTAGGAAGTTATCCTACATAAATTTCAAAGCAGCATTTTTTTTTTTTTTAAATATGCCATGGAATGAAAGCAGTGGGGGCTAATTATGAGCATTCTTCACTGAATTAGCGTTCGGTGTGTGGCAAGGCTGTGCTCGCCTTTGTCTTGATCCCTAAACTGATCCTCTACTTATTCCCCAGAAGGTCAGAGGTCACTTGGTTAATTAAGGGTCCAATCAGTCTTTAGATAAACTCATCTGAGCTTAATGTTTGCACTTTTTGAGGTCCAGCAGCTCTGCCTGGTACCCCTGAGCTTTGTGTGGACTCTGCTAATCTACCCACAGACAGGGGAGCAGGTTAACCCAGCTCAACAGCGCCAAGCTGGAACGGCCTTTTCATTGGAGGACTTCAGTCAATGAAGAATGTCTGTAAGCTCTCGACAAAGCAGAGAAATTACTCTAACTTGATGTATTGTATACAGGGCGAGGGTTCAGGGTGGGGGCGTCCTAAACCTCTCAAAGAGCAGCAGATTATGGAGAGTATAAGTAATGTTTATGCTGCATGAAGAGGGCAATGTTTTCAATGGATATACTGTATGTGTCCTTCACTGCTGGCCCATGCCACACACATCCAGGGTGATGAAAGTGCGGCTGAGCAAGTAACCATGAAATCTCTGAATGTGTTGTGGATGGATTTAGTTCAACAAAGATTACCCAATACACTCACAGTGTATCAGTACTTTAAAGTTATACAATTAAAACTCTGATGTATTCTCTGATTCTCTGAACAACTGCTCAAGAACTGTAGTCCACACAGCCTGTGTAGAAGCTATAATATCATTCTAAATACAACATTTTATTACAGTCGCATTTGAGATAACATTACTTTTTATTGCCTCCACAGAGAACAATATGAAGTGATGAGAACCTATTTAATGTTGTAAAAAATTCACATTTCTTTGGTAAATATTATGATCTTAGAAACACAAGTGCACAAATGCAATTATATATTTGTAAAAAGATTCCCTGAAGTTCACACACATATATATATATATATATATATATATATATATTTTTAAAATATTTTTTGCAAAAGACTTGCATCTATGATCGCAGTGTTTCCAAAGAAACTGAAAAAACAGATCACTGACAGAGCAAAAAGATTACTTGGTGTCTCTGTTAAAAAATCTCAAACACACAAAACTGTAAATAGATGCACGCAGGCATATCTGGATAAGCATGTGTCCTCATGACAAACTCCACGTACATACGTGCATCAGCTTCACAATCATGAAAAAGCTGCATTTTCCAGAAAAATGCTTCACAAAACTGAACTAAGAGCGACTCACTCAAGTGTTTAGTCAGGAACAACTTAAAAAAAAAAACTTAAAATCTTTGTACTTTGAGTTTTTTTATACTGTAAAATCAGAATCGGAGGAAAATGCACCAGAAAAAAACACAAAATAGCAATAACACAGAAATTCTCAATCGCAGATAAGGAAGTTTGGTGCCACACAACGCAGCTCAATGCATTTCTATTGCCATTTCATAAACTGCCATTTCAAAACAAGCTTTCTGAAAACACATGCAGAAGACAAACAGGAAAACTCACCAAGGTGCCTTGTTAAAATGCACGCTCAAACACAACGGTCTCTACTCCTACAGAAAATCTTAACAGTCTCCTGTCCCTTGGACTGCCAGGGAATCAAAGCTATGAAAAGATGTGAATGTAGCTGAGCAAATAGGATTAAAGATGGCTAAATCCAAATGGCTGGAAGCACAGCATGCATTAAAGAGGAATTCTCTCAGGAAAGATAATCCCCATATACGCATTTTAACACACTTCACTCACTCCTGTGTTTTTTTACACACTCATAGTAAAACCACGATTGCCTGACTGTCTACACACGAGTCAATAAACTCTATAAATACAGCCGCGCCTGGACCGCTCAGACTGCAGCAATGACACATGCAACTTCTAATTTCAGAGGTGGAAACTTTATACATACACTGCAATAATTCTGACAACCATACATGCTGCCACATTCCCTCTTCTTCTCTTGCCATCACTAAACCAGCAGCACTGTTGCTTACCTTCAGCACCTCCATCGGTACCTGTGCAGCAGGCGGCAAACTGACAGGCACGCTGACATTGATGGCTGGGGTTTGGGCCGCTGTGGTTTGCGGGTACTGGGAGGCCTGTTGTCTCTGCTGCTCCCGCCGCTCCTGCTCCTGAAGCTGCTCCCGCATCAGCTGTTGCCGCAGCAGGATGCGTGATGTCATGGCCGAGGAGCTCAGCGGGGGCTTGGAGGAGCCGTGCTGGTCCGATGGGCTGCTGCCGAGAGGAGAAAGATGCCAGATGAATGAGCAGAGATGGCCAGGGTGGGGATGTCAAGGAAGAGAGGGAAAGTGAAAGGAGGTGAGGGGGACTGGAAAAGGTGAGGTGAGGAGAGGCAAAAAGAAAGAGACTGATAACAGAGAGAGGGTAGGGAGAGGTCAGACGAGGAAAGAGAGGTCAAGCAAAAGAGACAAGTGAAGAGAACGATTAGAAGAAAAGGTAGAGGAAGATGGAGGGAAGGCAGATGGAATAAAAGGTTAACATGATGAAAGGAAACTGGCTGAGAGGATGACTGAAGGAGCAGAGATCAAAATGAAAATCTTAACTGTAGAGCTGCAATGACTGGTCGATTGATTGATTAGCTGATCGAAAACACATTAAATGATTGTAGTTTGAAAAAAATGTGACCGTCTTTTAATCATTTCAGTCATTTTTAAGCTTCCATCTGGCTTCGTCGTGCATTTTCTGATGGTAAATGAAATGTCATTATGCTTTGAACAGTGGACTTACAAGAGAGCAAAATAGCAGCTGCTGCACTCAACAGAAAGAGGAACATTTTTAACAAAAGGTTGCTTCAGTTTTCCCACTCTCTTAAATTTAGACGGCTTCTCCCCAGACAGAGTCCTGCAGTCCTAAAATAGAGAGACTCTGCTGAAGCAGAAGTTGTCGGGATGAAGCCTTCATCGAGTGAGTGATCCTTTTGATAAAACTCAGTAAAACGTCTGGCCAATCCAGCTGTGCAGTAATCGCACTAATTAGCCAGCGGAGTCAAACACAGCTTCGGTCTACAGCGTATTCAGTGGGTGTTGAGCCCTCAACATACCATAATTCCCCCCCCCAGCACTGCATATAATCTCATTGTCTGACACCCCGCCCACTGAACCCTGCACAAAAACAAAATCATGCTATATTATACAATAACATCTATTAAATTACCTAAATGACATATATAATCACATTATCTACAGTCAAATAAGAGAGCACACTAGACTTATTTTTCAAGATTAATATAAACAGTTCTATTAATTTCTGAAGACAATGCTGAAGCAAAATCGCTGATTCCTGATCCTGGATAAATTCATTAGTAAGTATATTTGATAACTGTGTTACAGCCGAACAAAGACTGTAGCTTGTTCTCTGAAAGTACTGCAGCAGTTTGCTTTCAATCCAACAGCATTTTTTTGTTCAAGTTCCTTTGTACTTCACCCAATACACAGAATCAGGTTTAGTGTTCATATGCATAATTCCTTTGTCTGTGTGACTTTGGGCGATTGTGTTTCCTTTCATCCCAGATATTTCAACCAAAAGTCACTGGATCTAATGCTAAAACAGCTTGTTTTAATTTTTCATTTCCACTGCCAGAACTGAATCCTTTGATTTTTCTTCTTTCTTATAATCTACTTCACTGTTTGAGGGTTTGAGTTTCAAGACAAGGGCAGTTTCATTTCCCTTTCTTTTCGCCAGTTACAAAAATAAGAACTAGAACTGCAGGCAAAATTACCGTAAAATTTTCATTAAACTAGAGCTGAAACAAGTGGGTGATTAATCCATTTTAAGGTTAAAACATTTTTTTTTAAATGAATAATGAATGAATCATTCAAGCAAAAATGCCACTGGTTCTGAATTCTCAAAAGCAAATATTAACTTCTTTGATAGTAAACGTCATATTTTTGGGTTTGTGCTGTTGGTCAATCTGAAACTGTCGTCTGTGTTGTGGGAAGTTGCGATGTGAATTTTTTTTTTACAACTTTAAGTGACTGATCGAGAGAATAGTCAACAGATTCATTGATAATGAGCATAATCGTTAGTTAACACTGATGCTGCTCAGCTTTATGATCTCTACTTTTTAAATAGTGCCTCTTAATGTCAAATGTAAGTGTTGTACAATATGCTGGAGAAATCCACACTTACACACAATGAGAACAGTTGCCTATTGTACTGATTGCTTCACCTTGTCTTTTGATGCCACCCTATAACACACACACTCACACAGTCGTCCACTCTGTGGTGGAAAGTAATTGAGTAGATATACCCAAGCTTTGGGGTACTTGTACTTTACTTGAGTATTTCCATTTTAAGCTACTTCATATCTCTACTCTACCACATTGTACACACACGCTGTATTTTACTAGACTATATTTATCTGACAGCTGCAGATACTTTACAGATCCAGATTATACAAAATAAGTGATGATACATTATTACATATCAAATGCCTTGTCACTAGTTATGCCAGTGCTACCCGACTGTATATAAAGTAGTTTAGCCCCATGTTTACCAGCTGCAACATTGAAGTGACACTCACACATATGCAATAATATGTATTATTTTGAAATTGTTTTTATGAGTGCGTCCACGTTTTGTTTGTATCATGCACGAATGTGCACGACACAGCGATTCACATCCTGACTTTGGTTTCATGCTGTTCCACTGATTGACAGTTGGTGGCAGTAATGCACCGACAAACACAGCAAGGTGCCAACTGCTATACCAAGTAAACGTGGATGTAAACAATGCATCTGAAATATTAAAAAGAAGAAACCTATACAACGTGTTTTGGTTAGAAACATTGCATATAAACATAACTTCTGTTTGTTTACATAAAAAAACTCCACAGGGCAGCTTTAAGCAGCAGCCGCCACTAACAGCCTCCCCGCCCTGCGTCAGTCCTGTGTTTGCACTTCAGGATGTTTACTTTTACAGAGGTGAATGAAAGTGCAGCAAAAACTCAAAAATACGTTTCCTTCGTCCACAGATATTAAAGTCGACACTTTTCTTTCCCCCACACTCAGTCACGCAAATGATTATTTTATGTAAACAATGTTTTTAAAAACACATCTATCAGTTGTTGCTAACAGTTACAGATGTTTTTTTTCTAGTTATTATTGACTCTAATTAAAAACCACGGCTGCACGTATTCTTCAGCTTATAAATATCTCTGTACAGCAGCTCCTTTCACAGCTTTACATCTGCTCTCCCCTCAGCTTTACACCATCAACGTTAATAGTTTTGGCAATGACTCTTCTGATCAAAACATCTTCACACCCTTCCAGGCAATCGGAGCGAAAAACACATTTGTTGTCACCTCAAACACAACAACAACCTGAAGGTGTAGCAGCACTTCCAGGAATAAGAGAGGATCCACCAGTTTCTGTCTCCGGCTCAAGAGACTCAAGAGACCTGCACAGCTCCATTGGAACAACGAGTGTGTTTTTAAAGGACACTTCCGCAAAGATGAGTGAGTGTAATAACTCTGTTATTATGTCAAATAGCACTCCATCATGTAAAGCCAAATCCACATAAAATCTCAGACAGTGTGTTGACTTTTTGAGAAGAAATTACAGAAGAACTTAGGGAAATGCAAAAACAACACTCTAACAGTCTACAGCTATGTTAGCAGCTCTGTGAGGCTGTACACACCATAGCTCTATGTTAAATGCTAATGTCACAATGACAATGCTAACAATTATCGCAATTATAATGCTTACCATATTCACCATCCAGTTCTGCGTGTTAGCGTGCTAACATTTGCTAATTACTATTACACAGGAAGTACATACAAGGGGAGTGTCATTAGTTTTGATGAATGAACCAAAGCACAAATAAAAAAAAATTTGTCCCACTGGTTCATCTGCCAGATGAAAAGTCAAAGCTATTAGGATTCATCCCCTGGGCGCAATCCATGGTAATCAATCCAATAGCTGTCAAGAGCTTTTACTAATAAAATCAAAGACCTCAACCTCATAGTGGCACTAAAGGAAAAGTCGGGGGATCATCAAAGTCAGCATAGGCTTTGTCCTCTGGGCACCATGAATATCTGTACACAATCTCATTGGGATCCATCCAATATTTGTTGAGATATTTCAGTCGGGACCAAGAAAAGCAACATTGGAAGTCACGCTTTGTAAAGCCAGGCCAACCGTGTTCAGACTGTGCTTTTCACGCCTGAACATATAGCATTAGGAGAAGACACTGTTTCTAAACTACCTCAAACTTTGTTGAAAATTTCTATACTGACATTTCTTATGCCATTATTCATCAGCCAACATATACAACACTAACAATACATCTGTGATGAGCCAATATTGTCATTGGTATCCCTAAAACTGGCCAAATCTGTGTATCTGTCTGGCTTTACTTGAAACGCAGACAAAATTTTAAAATAAATCTAAAATGTGTAATATTGACCCCCATCAAAAGGTTTAATTACACTTGAATAATTACAGGATATTAGCCCCCCATGTGTTTCCAAACAGTGGTGAATGGTTTATAGCTGAGATCTACTGAGAGTTGTAGCACCTCATGATTTTCTTTAATACATTCCTGAATATCAGATTGACTTGTGTGTATATGTGTGTGTGTGTATATGTGTGTGTGTGTGTGTGTGTGTGTGTGTGTGTGTGTGTGTGTGTGCGTGTGTGTGTGTGTGTTTGTGTGTGTGCATGAATGACCAGAAACTGCTCTACAAAGCAAAGCTCAACCTCTCTCTTTGTTTCTTCTCTTGAATTGTTCTGTGGCTTTTTGCCAAACAAACCACTGAAACACATAAAAAGCTCTTTTGTCCTTTTTAACTTTGTCACTTGTGTGTGTGTGTGTGTGTGTGTGTGTGTGTGTGTGTGTGTGTGCATGCGTGTGTGTGCGCGCGCGTGTGCGCACCTCCTCTCTTGTTTGTGTGTATCTCAGAAAAAACAATGGCTGCACAGTCTTGAAGAGCCCCACCCACCCAACTCATGATTCCTCTGGATCTGCTCACTACACTACTCCATCATACTCCATTAGTCAGAGCTGAGTCTTTGATGCAGGTCTTAATGACTGACTGACAGACAGACAGACAGCGACTGAACAGGAGAATGAAGTAGCTTTGCATCCAGAGAGAAGAAAAGGTAAGTAACAGAGTTCAGTGGAGCGACTCAGGTCTGATCGCAGTCAAACCACTGAGCTGTTAAAGAAAAATATTCTAGTACCACCAGTATCCCTGCTGGTAATTGACTGGAGATGGTGGATGGTAGAGGGCTGCCTCTCAGACCTTGCAGACCTGATGACCCTTTAGTGACCACGAATAGCTCTGCCTAATGGGCAACGATGGTAAAATAACAACCTCATCTAAAAACTAATAGAAGACAATTAATTTGACTTTGTACAAACAACTTTTCTGCTACAAATCAACTATTGTATAAAAAAGGTGAGTGCTATTTGTCAAAGTATCATAAGATTTTTAAACCTCTTATGTACTTAAGTTAATCAATTACCACTTGCAATCAACTCTATGCCTACAAACTGTGATTTTGATCATTAACCAGTTATTGCCAAAACTACTCAACGCAAACACACTGCACGAGGAGAAACTTGCTAAAGCTATGGTAGTATATACTTCCCCACACACAGCTCTGTGCACACTGTCCTTCATGTGTAACTTGTAGTGTTTTACACACGCATACACATTCCAAAAGTACGCCTTAATGCATGCCAACAATATCACAGATGCTGAGGCGCCATACTCACAGACAATCAAAGGAGCAGGGTCTGTACACTTGCACTCCTACAGCCTCCATATTTGTTTGTTTTTTCCTGAAGGTGCACCACCCGCCCTTGGAGAGCAGTGAAAGTCATGCTGGTGGTGCAGCACTGAAAGTGTGTCAGAGGGGGGAGGCTCCAGGGCCCGGCCTGGAATCTCCAATCGCCACACAGAGTCCCAGGCAGAGGACCAGCCCCGTCCAGAGCAGAGCAGAGGAGAGGGCTGGCGCCCACTGGAAACACACTGTCCATCAACACGCCGCTTTAAAACCACACAGATACTGTTTCACTTCGAGACATGTGTCGCCACTGTTGAGTGGACGGCTTTGCAACCAAGTTTTAGTCGCTGTCCTGTGAAAACCACAGATCTCCATAATGTCGTGCATTAAGGAAAGCAGCTTGTTTTCAGTTTTATGACGATGCATTTTTCAGATAATACACTGAGTTTTTAAACGGTTTATTTGCACGTTTGACCTGCACTGTGCAGAGTTTCCACTTTCATCCCCTGAAGGGAAAAAGTTCCTCTCTGTTCACCTCAAACCTGAGTTTAAGATGTGTATATATTGTATGAGATAATTTTATTACATTACAACCGGTTTGGAACCCAATTATAATCCAATATTCTACTTACACAAATGTCATGTAGAAACCTGAGAATGAACTTTTCAGTTAAGAGACAAGACATCTTGTGTCCACCAGTTCAAATTTTGCAATAATTTGTAAAATGTAACAACTTACATGGATCATAGATTCTGGATTTTTTTTTTATGAGGAAACGTAACTTTGGAGAGCATTAAAAGCAGACCTGGAGGGGCTCTTTATGGAGTAGAGAAACATGGAAACCGTCTTTCATCTTATCTGAGAAACCAAAAATTTGATTTTTACGCTGGGCAGATATGATTTTCATGTTCTGCTCATTATAATGTTCAAACTGCAATTCAAGGATAACAAGCTTTTCTGCAAGCTGAGAAAATTCTTCAACCTCTGAGCAAAGTCTCTTCAAATCAGAATGAACACACACTCCGACAGCAGCACACGTAACACACTTATCTTACACAAGTGTAACATTTACTGTGACACACTAATATGTGTCATGTGTCCTGAGATTAATTTCATATCTCAGATGTAAAATCATACCCAAGAGACCTTACACAAAACATCATTTAAATCTTTCAGTCTTTAAATAAAGTCATTAAAAGCCATTCTCCCACCAGAGGGAGATCTTTCCTCTCTTAGTCCAATGCACCTTCACTTAGCTGTGATCTTGTAACTATAAAGGGAGTGAAGTGCAAGAATGGTGAGAGAGGACAGGCTAGTGAGATCTCATGTTAACAGGCAGCTGAGAAACTGCGCTGCTAAAACACCGCCCTGCAAAACCAGCCGCCTGTGATGATCCTGTCTGCTTTTGTTTCTCTCTACCAGAATGCAGGTGTTGTACTCACAGAGCAGATCAGGCCGCACTGGCACACTGCACGACCTCCCTGCTGGAATACAGCTCAGTGATTATGACCCTACATGACAGTACATTGATCCCCTCGGTCTCCCCTGCTGATCACCCCCCCACAGTGCGCTGCAGCTGGCATCATCCCCCAGTGTCAGTTACTAGCAAGCAAGTCAGTGATATTGTGAAGCATCTGTACACAAGTGTCAAGTCTTGAGCATCAATTATGAATGTTCTGCACACAGAGGATGCAGTTTAAAAACATTGTTCTGAAAAGAGAGAGGCAGTGAGGAGCAAATTGTACAAACAACTACAACTAAGTAAATAGTTAAACCATGTAAACAACTGCAAGTTGAAACTCTTGTGTTTACATATGGAGGACTAGTTAAATACAGAACTTCTGCACACAGCAGCAGGTTATAAACGACAGTTAACAAACAAAACCGACACTGCGTGATGTCACAATATAAACCACAGAAAACATAACATCTGATATCAACTGAATACTTTGTCTTCAGCAATAATAAACTGAAGATCTTTGGGTTTTTGACCCTTTGTGGGACAAAACAAGACACTGAGCTTTAGAAAATTGTAATCAGACAACAACAATTTCTGACATTTTAAACAATTAATCTAGAAAATAATTGGCATATTCATCAGTATAAAAACAGATATGGACATATACAAGTCCATATATAAAGTCCAACAAAAATCTATTTGAGAAATTGCAAATTTTATTTATTCCCATCCGCTTAGGAAAGTAACTGGCAAACCTGCTCCTCTGGTAAACTAATCATTGCCACTCAGATCTACAGTCCCTAACAATGCTGCTTGTCTCTAGCAAACTTTTACTATGTTCTCCAATAAGAACTCACCATAACCTTTGCATAAACAACTGTCAAATTGATGTAAAATTGGTACAAACTCTAAATGTTGTAAACTCATTTCCCCTGCAGAATAACACTGCTGCTGGAGACATTCATAGCTTCAGACTCCAGAGCAAAACAAAACAGGGTAAGCTGTTAAAGCATCCAAAGAGATAATCAGGTTCTTTGCATGGTGTTTCCAGGAAGCCAAGTCTGGTTGGGATAACTTGAACTTGCCGGGTCTTATTTCTATAATTAGGTTTCTGTACCCTTCATAATTCCCTCCACTTGTTTTCAGCAGGACGGCCTGCTCTTGCTCCTGCTCCCTCTGTGCTGAAACACGGAGAAAACAGAACGTCCAAGGACACCGAGAGGGGAGGGGGATTTCATACACTCCCCTACAGCAGGTTGAGTGAGTCCATGAGGTTTCCAAGTTTGTGTAAATGAGGATGTACGAACACAACAAAGCAGCTTTTCCCAAAACTATATTCCCGATTTTCTTTGAAGGTGATAATAACAGACAACCAGCGCATTGTTGCACTGTAAAAAGTAAACATTCATAGCTTAAAAACATAACTAATCCTCATTTTACACACAAAGAGCAAATCAAAGAAAAGAACTTTTCTTGACCTTCAGCAAAAATGACCTGATCTGAAGATGCTCATGACTAATACCTTTATTTTTCAGGAGAGGAGGTGTAAGCTCTTGCTTCACACAGTAAGCAAAGGTCAATGTATTCACACATTGTAGTCACAGTATTCTAGGGCTGAAATGATTAGTCGATTAGCTGCTTAGATCATAGGGTCTAGCTTCCCGATTGTGAGGATTTGCTGTTTTTTTTTTGTCTCGTGTAAAAGCAGCTGGAGGGTCTTTGGGTTCTGGTCTGTCAAAACAAGCAGTTTGAAGACATTGAGCTCTGGGATATTTTTCTTGTAATTTTTCACCAAAGACCAAACCAAAGATTAATCAAGAAATCATTCTGCAATCATTCTGCAGCCTAATCAATAATGAAATAATTTCAGAGCATAATAAGTTACTTACTGCCGTGCAATGTTTTGCCATATTATGAAACTACTGTTTCCGTGTTAATTACTTGTGTGGACGACAGGCCACGCTGTAAGGTCTGGGGATGCGACCTGCTGAAGTGATGTTTGCAATGTTTTGCAGTTCCTACTGGTCACCAATAGAAGGTGACAGAGATCACGGATCTTTAACATTAAAACTCATGGAGCAGAACAAAAATCCAAAGTTTAGGAGGATTTTCCAGGGGTGAAATGTAGATCAGACATGTGCTTCAAGAAGCAACAGAAGAGATTAAGATACAGCAAAGTGATCATGACTGCAGGACAAGTCGTTCTAACCATATTTTACTGCAGCCGCCAACACCTGTCCGTGTCATTTGGCCCTCGGTCCGTCTTAGATCATGGATGAAACTGTTCGGCCTCTCAGGCATCTCTGTCTGGGACTACCCATGGGAACAGGCTGCTCCCAACACCAGCTTTCATAATCGTCAACCTCTGACTCAGCGCACTTACGCAGGCAGTGTGCTTTGACTTTACAAGGCGTTAATAATAACCATGTATTTGATATTGTAATATGTCTGATATTCTGATAAGGGATAAGCCTGATACTGTGACAGCCATATTGCAATATGCAAAAGTGCAATTTCTACCGGGGAAGGGGTGGAGCGGGTTCAAAATCCTATTTTAACTTTTTACTTTCAGGTTGATTTTCTTAATAAAATCCCACGTTTCTCTCACTGTCCAGCACCATAGTCCAGGTGAGAGAAAAGAGGAGATGATAAAAATGTTTATAGGCTCATCAGACTAGAAAAAGTACATCACTTAAATGATCATTTAATCTGTGTTTTTTAATGACAATTAATGTTCCTTTATGAAGATACTTTAATAGATCAAAGTAAAGCACAGGCAGTGGGAGCAGATTGATTCAAGTGTTTTATACAGTTTCACAAACTGCCAAGTATTGAAACCTGGCATCACATTTTTGATCACAATCTTATTCCTGTTTATTCTTGGATCAAATATTTCCTGACTTAAATCATAATTTTGTTCATTTTAAACCGTGTGTTATTTAGGCAAAGCTCTTGCACGGGTCTTTGTATTCATATATGGCATTAAACACTATTATACATGAAAAGTTTGGTTTAAGTTAAATGAAAAACTTACTGTAGAAAGACAAGAGTTATACTGAGCAAAGTAAAAAGTCACACTTTGAGAAGCTACCTGGATTTATATGGAAATTTTGAACAATCCTCTGCTTTTGTCAAACGTTAACTCGCGCACTAGAAAGCATAAGATTTACAGCATAAATATTTATAGTTGATTTATATGCCAAGTTCGCCTGCAAAAAAAAAAAAAAGATCCCCCAACTCTCAGTTTCAGATATAACACATCCACTGCTATATTTATACAGCTTATTTACACTGCATAGAAGACCAGTTTCACCGCCTGTCTCACATCTATATTAGGCACAAAAAGTCTGGCACATCGTCTGCAGCAGCCTGAGTGCGCTGTCAAGCTGATATGGAGACAGCAAGAAAACAAATAGATCTGCGAAAGCTAAGATGACATTTTGTCACACTTCACATTTCAAATTTAGAAACAGCGGGGGCCAGCCATGACAAGACATCACACAAGTCAATAATCAATCCGACTAATTATAAGCATTTTGCGCAACAATGTCTCACAACGCAGTCATTGTGACTATTATTATGCTGGGTCATCCTCATGTGATGGGAAGAGGAAGTGGGTTAACTTCAATCAAAACAACTGCTCAGACAGCTTCACATATTCCAAAGGAAATAACATTAAATAAGTTAAATATTCTGTGATTCTCCAGGAACAATGCTGGCACTTCAGTTTTACTGCCACTGATTCCTGCTCAGCCAGCAACAACACAACAAAACACAACACAACACAGCTCAGATTCAGCCCGTGTATAAGTAACAGTGTAATGGCATTTCACTAATGAAGAAATTGAAGAAATTAGTTTAAAAAATGCAGAACTGGGTTAAGGGTTGGGGCCGTCTGAGATGACAGTTTTCTTCCTGATCTTGTGTTTTGGCCTGAATTTAGAGAAAAGGAGATAAAATACAAATCTGCAACAACATGTCAAAAGAACCAGAGGGGGAACAAATAAGTGGCAAACATCTGCAATAAGAGCTCTGTCTGCACACAGTGGTGTACTGTCCTCAGTGTGTCTCACCCTGACAATGAGGCGAGCTATTACTATCTCCAAACAGCATAACAGAGCCGTGTGGACACAACGTACAGAAAATCAGACAGCATTCTGCTGATAGGTGTACTGCCGTCATCGTCGTTGTCATCATCATCATCATCATCATCATCATCATCATCATCATCATCATCATCATCACACAGGCCGAGTGGTGAGTTTCACAACTTCTCTGACGAATCACAGCTAAAAAAAGTGTCTCATTATGTATTAAAATCACTCATCATCGATCACAAAATAAATCACACCAACCATCTGCTGAGTGGAGCTTCCTATTTTTGCATACAGATGTGTCAGTGGTGTTGGTCTTTTCCCAAAATGTTGAACTTATGACTAAACTAGACAAACGGATTATAAGATCTATCGTCTGAATTTGACACCATACACAAACAGACATATCAGACAACACACTCACTGTGCAACACCTCCAGAAAAAAAGGGGGTGAAAGGTCAAATCAGACCACATAGACCTGACACAGCTCAATGTTGATTGTTTAGAGAGGCCTCAATTTGCCAAAGTTGAAAACAGCTTTCTAATCAGTCAGTGGTGCAGAGTGTTTGTGTTTGAGACGCCAGAGGAACTAGTACCTGTTGTTGTTCATTTATTCTATGAAAACGTTTTTGCTTTGTTAGGATTTAAGAGCACTTTCTCCAACAACTATATTCAGCATATCGCTTTGGTTTGCAAAATCCTGATATCATTTACAGGGTCTGTTACTTAGAGTTCTTTCCAGGTGCTGATTTGTTGTATATGTGTCGCCTACATAACTTTCAGCCAGTGAATATCCTGCCATCTGCATCTGTATCATTTAACCTGTAGACTTATTTTAACTTAATACTAACACAATATCATTTGCCAAATCAAAACAGTTATTGTTAAAATCGTCTATAAAATATATTTCTATTGAGAGTTTTAGGAAAATCCAAAAAAAAACCCCAAAAAAACAACCCATCCATTTTCTTGAACAGCACGTCAACCATCACTATAAGTGAGGCTGAGCAGCATCTCATCAGACTCTGACCTGTCTGCTCCTCTACGAGCTAATATTTGGAGTTGATGTTGACAAGACAACACCCAAGTGTTGCATAACTTCATGCCAGCGGGATAACCATAAGGAATGAGAGACCAGTTGAATCCCCACTCCAGAGCTCAGCGTCGGGTCCAGCTCCAGTTAACATCACACAGGAGGAGCCTCACACATGCACGGAGCCCGGCCAACACTGAAAAGGGTCTGCAGCCTAATTATCACCTGAACACAAAAACCGCTCCAGCGTGGGAAATAACTGTCCACAGCCACACAACTGACCTGTTTTTCAAGGGTGTACTCTTCAATTCGTAATACGTTTTCGGCTCCTCTTGAAACTCCTCGCCAACCTCGAAGTCGGGAACAATTCCCGATTCGGACTGCATACTTGCAGATATCAACTTTTGGAAACGTTAAACCGCAGAAAAACACACACACACAGACGATATTTGTGCCGCCGTACTTCGCTCAGTACCAACCGCTGTCAACGCAAAACCGCCTCTGTCCAGGACCCAGAGCCCTGTAGTCCGCCACAGCAGCGAGCACAGAGCGGCGAACGGGCTGCAGGCGACGCAAGAACTGCAGCTACCGACATGCACCTCGGCTGTCAATGTCAGCATGGTTTTCATTGGCTGCGGCATCCGAAGGGGATTTTACACGGTCTTTATTTGCGCAGTGAAACTTCAGCGTCAAAAAGTTTCGTTTCCTTCAATAATATTTAATAATCGTTACAATTCATTCTTAGGAAAGAGATGAGTTTTCAACATGGCTGCTAATTTGTGACCTGGAGTCTTAACCTCTTCATTATCCTATAAGAGACAGTGACCTCACATTACACCTCAATACCACAACAATATAGGCTACTATATATTTATATTATATTATGTGAATATTCCTGAGCTTTTTCACAAACAAAAACTCAGCCTCTGACACAAACTCTTTCAGCTTGGGAAAACTCAATTATTATTGCATGAGAGGACAAAATACATTAATGGTTAATCATTGTAATGAAGCTTAAACTCCCAAAGCTTAGTGCAGGTAAAGCGACACAGAGAAGCCGTCATAAGCTGGAAGTATGAATCAGCTACTACTGATTTCATGCTCAACAATAAACAGGATTTCCATACATGCAGCTCTGTGAAGGATTTTACTTAATCGTCTGTCAGGTCGTTTGAACACTGCATCTACTCAGCGACTCAGGTCAACTTTTGAACAACAACAACAACAACAACAACAACAACAACCACAACAACAACACCGACAAAAAATCAATGTCAAAATCCTACCTGAGCAGCAGTCGTTGCATTGTTAGTAATTTATAACCTAAACCCTGCAGTTGTCTCATTGTCTCAGCGGTTCAATCAGACATTGCACCCAAATTATAACTAACCTGGAGACTCTGTCGACCCTCATGTCTGTTTCCCTCAGTTTCCTGTGCAGACAAACTAAGCTGACTCGTTAGCTGCTCGTCTCCTCCTGCAGCCCCACACTCTCAGCAAGTTTGGTCTCCTCAGTTGGATCCCTTTCCACCACTTGGGGGTAGTATAGAGCTAAACAAAGCCAGTGCATCGGGCCCAGGGGAGGCACTTTCTATTACAAAATGGAAATTCAAGTTCAATATTTGCATTCGCCTCATCCTGCTGAACTGGTTTTTAAGTCTGCATTTTACCAATGCAAATGTCATGCAAATGTGCTTCTGCTGGAAAGCACAGACTTAAAAACTAAAAATAAAGCCTTAAATGACATCATGATTATTTAAAACACACATAGCCCAAAGGAAACAGAATCTGTTTTTTTTTTTACTTCAAAGATTGCCAATATTTGCACAAGACTTTTTTCTTCATCACAGTAGCTCAGAGACATATGAAAAGCAAACTCGGTTGCAGTCAGATCAGGAGACATGATGCAGGAACTGCAGGGCGTCACACAATGGACTAGACAACACATATAATTCTGGCTGTTGTGGGGTGAATAGAGGCACTGATTACTGAGGGCCTCCAGCTGAGTGAGGCCCCCATATAGTTTGTAGACTACAATGCCCTTTGTAATTCCTCAAGTGGGTATATTATGTAAATATTTGATACTTGTGATACAATATTCACACAGTTCTGTCATGACACACAATTTGGTTCAAACCAACAAAACTATCGTTCTGATTTCATTGTAATACTACAACTAATATGTTGTTATTTTCTGAAACAAAACAAGCTGCAATAAAATCACTGGGTCATATTTAATACAATTTGAGTGGATATGACAGTGACACAATTGTGGTGGAATGTAATCAAATACATCTACACAAGTACTGTACTTAAGAACAATTTTGAAATATTTGTACTTATACTTATACTTGTACTTAGTGTTTCCATTTTATGCTACATGACTTGTCTGCATTTTGGAGGGAAATACTGTACTTTTTACTGCACTATATTTTATTTGACTTACTTGAAGTTTAAGGTTATCCTCAAAAAACATCTCATCATTTGAAATCATGCATTTATAGACTGAAGTACATTATGTAAATTACTTACACAAAAATAAAAGATAAAAATGCATCTTACACATTATGCTGCATAAACATGCATTAACAACAATAATCCAGTTTGCTGCCATTTTCCCATCTAATGAGCTTTTGATAGTTGAAATACATTTAGCTGCTTATACATTTTGTTTCTATTTAAGTAAAGTTATGATCGCAGGACTTTGTAACTGATTGTTAATAATATTCATATCCTTTGTGTTTTTGGCTGTCAGATGCAAATGTTTTTGTAGAACTGACAATGAATTTGTTACAATTTTACAGTAAAACTTGAGCTTGTTGTGTAATGTTTGGTAAAAAAAATATATATATATTTTAGCCTGGGTATAGAACCCAGTATGAATGACAGTAAATGTCCAGTGTCATACTGGCCATGTGCCATGGGATAACTGAACACGTGGACATAATTACAACAGCTAACACATCACTGTTTACACAGCGTTGTGCAGATTTAATAAGGAGTGACAGACAGTGCAAACACTGCTGGCTAATAACACAGAGCATGAACTGAAATGTAGGCCAACAACAGCAGAGAAACGTTTCTGCTCAGGTGTGAACAGACAGTCCTTTTTGCTTTTGTTTTCAGTCATGGCTCATTCATGGGAGACAGATGTCATCAGTAGCTCACAGCCGTTTGAAACACAGCACTTCCTGTTTTCTGGATTCAAAACAAGATCCTGTAGTTCCAGGACACTAGTGAAGGTTTATTTTGACATGTTGTCATTGACTGACCATTTAGTCCTGAAAAGAACTGGAATATGGTCAAGAAACAGGCCCACGCCTTAAGCATTATTCCAAATTCAATGTAGTAGAAAATTAATTGGACCATATACTGGATAGTAATACTAGACTCTTATACTCTTATTTATCGTGTTTCGCTTGGAAATTTTGAGGTACAATATGCTCAGTTACTCCATCGTACTTTGTTTATCACACATTGTTAAATTTCTAGTTATAAGATAAAATAATTATATATATATATATATATATATCACTGTGTACAAAGTGAAATGAACCTACTACAGGGCAAAAAAGGCCCCTTCTAACAAGCATTATAAATGGCAGTTTCATTATTTTCCCAAGCAACAAGAAACCAACCAGTACTCTAGAGCAGGTATGATTAATTGATCAATTGTGAAAATTAGTTGTCAAATGAATTGTTTTCAATCAACTTACTCACTACCAGCCTCTCACATGTGAGTATTTGCTATTTTTACACAGTTTTCTAGGATAGTAAACTCAACATCTTTGGGGTTTTTGACATCGAAAGCTATTTGAATATGTTAACATAGGCTTCAAGGAATAATTAGGGTATTTTTCACAATTTCCATAAACTCTTGCTCATGATCTTACACTAACTAAGTTATTATATAAGAACAACAGGAATCAGAGGTCCTTTCCGAAATCTGCACATTTGATTAATTTTCCATCTATTGGTCAAAACGTTTGAAAATTTTTTAAAAACTACAGTATGCACCAAACATATTTGTAGCACTCTTATTCAGAGTATTTCTGCACGAGTCAACAGATGAAGTTATTTCTAGTTACATATTGTTGTCCAGCTCTGTCAGTTTCTATCATGGTGATGTGTGGGGGTATCTGCATAAAGTATCTGCCAACCAACATTTGTCTATGCTTAAATGGAGACTGAAAGATAATTGCACAGACACTCAATTATGCATTGAAAGAGCAATACATATTCCCAAATTGGATAGTTATTGTGTATGCAATAAATATTTTAAAATGAACTTGGAGGTACTTCCCATGTTTTAATATTCTTTTCTAACAACTGTGGAGCTGTTCGTTGTAAAGCAGATGCAATCTTGCAAAAGTTCATGAACATGTTTGCATCAAGGAGACTTCAAAATAAAATTCTGTACAAATGAGCAACCTAGAGTGTTACTTTTACAAATGTTTACATTGCTTAGTCCGGTGTGTTATATTTGTTAAATAAAAAAAAGCACTGTTGTAAAAGCACTACAGTTCCTTGAATGTATTAGAAGTACAGCTTGCCATTAATGATAGAACTAAATGAGGGTAATGAGGGAATCCTATTCTTTTGTTTACAAGAGCATTTTCCTGTAAGGAGGAGACTCTCTGGACAGATGGTTTTGGGGGATCTTAATGAGATACTTATTCATGTCTGATGTCAGAAATCCAAGACTGGAGGGTGGGGGGTTGCTCTACTACGAGGCTTACTGCACTTACTGTAGACTGTGAGGACATGTGGTAGTAGCAGTGCAGTTCTTATTGCAGATTGCCAGTTGATATTGACGTTAAACTATCTCAATATTTCTTCGTGAAACAGAATCAAATGTTATGGGGGGGGGGTTAAAAAGGGCTGCTGTACTTGTGTCTTTTGGAAAATTACCAGCTGACTAAAAGTAAACACAGTAATGAATATTTCAGGAGCAGCTTCACACATGTGAAACACACACCAGTAATGTGCTTGAGCAGTATTGTGTCTTTTGATTTGCACGTCAACTGATGTGCGAAGTGACATTAATGTAATAGTCGGCTTGGTAGCATAATTACAGCCACCAAATTGGCAGTTAAATTTACTAAGCATATATTTGCTAGTGAACAATGTGTTAACCTGCTACTGTAAAAGGTGCTGAATGTTGACTTTGACCCACATTTCAGTGTAGGACAATCGGCAACTTGTTCTACAGGTTGAGCCATGAAGTGCTCTAAATATGGTGCTGGTTTTTGCCACTCGAATAGGCTGAAACTCCAGGACTGTATATCAGATATTATAGATGTTTGAACTGTCAGTGTGTACCATTTCCTGTGTTTGTCAGTGGTCTGACCAGCTAAACACATCCTCCTCAGCAACTCACATTTTTAATCACGAGCCCCTGTTTGTTGCCACAAGTCCATGTATGTGAGGAAAAAAGCCTTTGTGCAAACACCCTGAATGCAGACAGACAAAAACATATCGGCCTCAGAACGAGCCTGTAAGGCTAACTGAATTTACTTTAGTAATACCTACTGCTTTAAAAGACAACAGTGTGATGAAAAATGTAAGGTCTTAGAATACTTCAGAAACACAGAAGGATACTGAGGTATATTATTTTCTGGATGTACACACAGTTATCAAACATGGCTGGTGAAGAGAGGTAATGTTACGCTACCTCAACCAGTGCAATCAAAAAGTATACGATCATATAGTCTGCAGTTCTTTATATCCCGATATAGTATTCCAATAATCTAGTGAAAAGGGATTTTAAAAAACAACTTACCGGTATACATGAGCAAAATAATATTCTTTTTTGCTGAGTGAATCTGCAATTGTATAGAGATTCTTTTTTCTGTTAGTTTGTATGTCACATGTTTGGTTTTTATGTGGGTGTATTCAGTAGTTTAATGGTGTTATTGTACATGTTTGATTTTCTAGTGTAGCAGTAAACATTTGTTGAGTAGGCTATACAGTATATATTAATATTGGCCCCTGGAAAAGTGGTTGTTGTCATGGTAACAACTGATGAGATCTCCAAATACTATACAATAAACTGATATGGCGAAGCCTCCATAATTTAAAAGCCAGTTGAGGCATAATTGTAAGAGTTTGTAGATAACAAAAAAAAAATCCATTCACTGAGAATATCAAAGGAACAAATACTTTGCTTAAAGGCAAATTATTAAATAAAATAGCCAATACGTGTAGCCTATAGCCTACATATAGCCTAGGCAATAATATTATGAAAGATTAAACATAATCTCATACTTGTGGTTGCTGACACTAAACAAGGCACATACAGAGCATTTTAAAGGAAAGTGAGGATGCAGCACACAGCCTTCGGGCTATCACACTTCATTATTATGGGGATTCAGTGCGAGCCACATCGGCCAGCAGCTGCTGGATGAGAGGGAGGGAGGGAGGCAGGGAGGCAGCGGGGGGAGGGAGGGGATGCGGGGCTTGTTCACATAATAGCCGGCGGCTGAAGGCGTGGTGAGTGTGGCTGAATACGAGGCGAGTGTGTGCGCTACAGTTGTAGGCTACCGGAGGATGAACGTGGACAGCGGCTGCACGGCGGCTCCTCTCCCTGGCAAAAGCAGTCGGGGAGAAAGCTGAACTGGGGGTGATCACTATGCAGGGGAGGCTCCACCTTAACATAACCTAAAGCGGGATATAAGGAGCGCGAAGGTAAGGCCATATTGTGATGTGATGGAGCAGGTTCAGTCCGCCTCAGTGAGCTGTGATGTGAGGAGACAAAGTAGACCGAGGCATGCTCGCGTGTGATCCGGAGAGAGAGCATCAATGAAAATTACAACAGCATGGGTTTGTCTCTCAGCGGCGACTGGCGTGTTTCCTCTGTAAAACAAGGTGGAGTGTGGCTTTATTTGACACATCTGTTTAGTCATGTTGCTCAGGTGGAAACCACCCATGTACAGTACTGAAGGCTACTGTAGCACATTCATTGTTCTCCCTGCATAGTGGCAACTGGCCCTGAGGTGGGCAAGTCTCATTATGGGATGCTGTGGGCAACACTGCTGATTGTAGTGGATAAAGAAAAATGTTAGATGCTATTGTTAGATGTGTGTTTAAGTTAAAAAGTAGCTTATATGCTACTTGAGTGGACTGAATGAATCATGCAGTATATAGCTGATTTAGGAAGTGTGACTTGGTGAATATTGAAATCCTGGATGAATCATCATTTTACCCTTCACAGCACTGTGAATCCTGTCTGTTCAAGCATTACTTTATTACTGGACATTTCTATGGCTTTTGTGCATTATTAGCATTCCCTGTAATTGTATGTGGTTTGGCAATGACTGTGGTGACATTTGGAGACCTGGGTCAAGCATATTTAGTCAGGATAAACAAGAACATTACAGTAGTTGTTGTAGTTTTGGTGCAGGTAGGCCAAGGTACCCTCTTTGTTACCTCCTCTTTAACTCATGCATTTTTCATTTCCCTCTTTTAATTTATTGTTCTGGCAGGTTCTGGATCAATGTTTACTCTTGAGAAAAACAAGGATGAGCCCGGCAAAGGTTGACATTGACCTGCTGATGTTATCTCATGAGTCGAAGGAAGAGACGCACATATGGGTGTATTTAAAGCATCAGACGTTGTAAACAGGAATTGCTGTTGTGATGGTTGTATCTGAATGACACACGTGTCCTGCGTGAAACTTTGTCGCTCTTCCTCTATGTTGGAGAGGATGTCCTGTGTCATTTATCACCACAGTTGACTTCTGAGGCATTTCTGACAAACTCTTTGGAAGGGCAACGGGGTCGTTAAAGTCACGTTTCTGGTTTTGAACATGTCAAACGGAATCAGAGAAAAACACAATTCAGTGCCTTGCCTCATGAACACGCTCCTCCAGTATGACAGTCTCACAAGACTGAGATGTTCCTCGTTCTGTTTGAAGCTACTGAGAAATGTCTCAGCACTCAGCTGGCATCCTTCCATTTAGGAATCAAAGCCTCCTGAGACTTTGTGAGAAATGTGCTAAAGATGGAGAGGGAGAGATTTATTTTTGGACAGGAAAGTAATCTTGTCTTCATACACTTAGCACAGAGAGAATAAATCTGATATATATAATAAGGTGAAAGCCTATAGAAGAGCAGCATCACTTAAGTGAGACAGGTTGGTGAGGCTTTGGGGTCAGAACTTTGTCTTATACATATGCTGGTGCCTGAAAATCAAAACCACCACTTTCAGCAGACCAGCTGATCCCTGACATTTGTTTTCAGTTAAAAATCAGTATGACTTCATCACATCTCAGTCAGCATTGTCATTGTATGAGGATGCAGGCTGCAGACGCTGCAGATTCTTCTAATTCTTCATCCACATCATGTAATTTGGTCATGTTCCACTTTCTCCACCCATTCACGTCCGTGCCTCAGTGCCTCGTCCCTGAGCTCTGCAGAAAGTCACTGCAGTTTTTTTTTTTTCTAATGAAACTCTGCAGTTTGTGATAGCAGGACTGTCAGTGGGGACAGCTGTGAAAGAGTAAAAATGAGGGCAAGTGGTGGCAAAGCTCTCAAAATTGGAAGAGACAGACTAGTCTGTGTGTTTTGAATCAGTCTTGTGCGGTGTTGTGTGCTTTTACCAGATTTAAATTCTGCACTGAGATGCTGCATTTAGACAGTTTGGGGCTTTTGAAAATATCTGTAACCCGAATATCTTGATCTTTGAGATCTATAAATGGTGGAGAGTTTTACCTCCGGATCAATCTGTCTACAGTGACTGATCCATAAAACACATGCATCATAGACACAGGAACTAATATAAAAATATAAACATGAACTTCTGCTTTTTGGATCATTTGTTTTAATCTGAAGGGTGTCAGGAAGGCGATGGTCACACCTGATACTTTGGTAGAAAGAGAGACATGTCAAACAATACTGGCCAGATTCTGATCATTTCGTTGACCTTCTGACCTTTACTGCAGCGCCACCATCTGGTCACACTTTCTACTTTTACACTAGAAATATCAAAATATAATAAATGCACTGCTGAGAAATTTACTATGGGGGCACACCCATGTTGCCCAGATGACGACTCCACTGTGGAAAATCAATGAATCAGCTTTTCACTAGAGCTACCCTTGGACCAGAGTATACACTACAGCCAGATTAATGCTGAGCACATTCATGTTTCCAAAGCAATAAACCTTTATTCCTTACCTGTCCTCTCCACTTGTATCAATGTCAGAATAAACTTAACACTACTCATAAGGTCTCAGCTGTAAAATATTCAGTATAGTGTTTGCCACTTGTGTATTGTCGGGTGGAAATGAACACTGAGCCTCTAGGGGTCTCAGTATTATTAAAATATTTAATTTCTGTCCCAATTAGACCAGAAATAGTAGGAAATATAAAACGTTCAAACTCATTACAATTTACTTTATGTGTGATTATGATATCATTTTATTCAGTTGTTGTGTTTAAAACTTGAATGTGATTAAATCTTTTAGACATGCTGTAGCAGTGTGGCTGTAGAGATGGAACTATTGGTCTGTCTGTTGATGAGGTGGTCCACCACTTTGGTCAAAGACTGACAAGTCTCTATTAGATTAGAATATAGACTATATTCTATAATACAGAACTTTTAACAAACTTGATGTGGGTGTTTGGCTCATTTAAACATTGAGCATTTCTCTGCAAATACTATTCAGGCTTCACAGCCACTGAGCAGTGTATTTAAAGGGATGACTATATGATGAAAATGAAAATATAACCACTGAACCTTTCTTTGGTTATGTTGCTTTTCTTCTTTTTAACACAGTCACAATCACTCAAGGACAGTTCTTACGACAGCAGCTGGAACTCTGTGGATGCAAGCAGCTCTTTTGAGAACAGAAGGGACAGAAACATTAAATGTGACTGTATCACTAAGACTCCTCACTTGAATATGTATCGCCATTCTACTGTTCTGTCGAAAAGTGGTGGGTATGTAGTCGCCAACCAGTAGCATGGAAGTATTGATGTTAAAAACTGGCGTGTTAACACGGCATTATCTGTCATCTTTAGACGTACAAATTTGACGTCTTAACGCGGACATCAAAACGCACGTTTTGGACCAACCCGCCTACCGTACTGCCCCTACCTGTGGCCACCAATCACAGAGCGCCCATCCGATTGATCCAATCTAGCCAGCATTAGCTTCACCCCACCGGACCCAGCTCAAGGCAACACATGCGCGGCATAGCGGGGTCAAATTAGGCGCCAACGTAGGGCAAGGCTGGCTAGAAACTTACTTATTTGACCAAATTTATGATCAGAAAACCAAAAACACCAAGTGAAACTACTAACAGCAATAACGAAGATAATGACAACTGCAGAAACGAAGATGGACAAAAGAAGGGAGGGACTTTGCAAGCTAGCTGGAAAATAAAATTCCCTTGGATAGCCTATGATACCACACAAAACAAGGTGTTTTGTGAGGCTTGCATCACAGCTAAAGACATGAGTGCCCCGCTCCCATCAACAACACACACAGGAAATCATGGATGAGTAAAAACAAATCAAATTTTTATATTTAGTAGCTACTTGGGTCTATGTGTTGATGGTTAATTGCCTTAATTTTACTGTGTTGGCTTGTATGCTTTCTTTCTGTGTGTAACAGGAGAGGCATATTGTAACTTGTCTGGTTTATTAATGCGGGCCGCTTGTAGTGCTGTGTCACAGTCTCGGTCATGTTGGATTTGTGTTGTGTTGCTAAATAATCTTGGTGACACTGAATATTACTTTCCTTGCATTTCATGTTTTGTATCGTTAGGCGAACTTTTCATCTCCAACCCCTCTGTTTGTAAGTTTGACAGTCGTCGCTGTTAATTTCCGGTGCTAAAATGCTTATATTTGACTGCCAGTAAAGTAACAAGAAATTTCGACTATGGTTTTTGCAGAACATTTATTTTGGGCGTGATGGTGAGACATTCAACTGGTTAGAGCACCCACCATATTACAGAAATCGATAGAAGTACATTTGGCCACTGCTGAATGATATAATGTGGTACATGTTGCTTGTAGTTGTTGGACAGCCATGGAAAAAATACATCACGATGTCCTACTGCCTCTGTGGACTTCCTTTTTAGAGTGGGAATAGGAATTTGTACTGCATGATGACATCATTCACATAAATCACTCCTCTGTGATGCTGCCTGCCTTTGTTGTATCAAACATCTACTGCGCTATAAAATCAAAAATGAATATTTCTCACAGGTTCTAATGTGTCCATAATATCCTGAGCCTCATTGTGTTCATGAATTTCCCGGATATCACAAACAGCCAGACGGGTTCTCTCTGGGAGATGATGGTAGACAGATACCTTTTGACCGCTGACAACATGAGTCATGATGAGATATGAGGTGAGGAGATAATCCTGTGCTGTATCCTTCAGCCCACTGTCTCTCTAACCAGCTGGCTTCTTGTTCTGTGACTGGACTCTGTCTAGTTTTACCTTTAGGCTTTAATGTGGGCCTTTTATTTTTGGACTGCTAATACATATACAAGTGAAGCATCCAGTCAGTGGGATTTCTTCAGTAGAACTAGAACCTCTAAAAAGACCAAAACAATGACTTATAATTTGATCAGTTGCTCAATTATTATGTATTTGAGTCAATCTGTGAAGTCGTGTTTGGAGGAGTACTCCTATAGTTAGTCACAATTGACAATAAAAAAAGAGGAAGAAAAGCCCCCCCAAAACTGTACAACCAGAGATATTGTCATTGCTATGCCATGCATTCTTCTTCCTTGGCAAAACCTGGCACCTGCACTACTCACAATGCAAATCGACCCATGACAGTTAAGTTAGAGATTCGGGGTATGCTAGTAGTGGCTAATGTAGCCTAACTTTTTTACTACCTCTGCCAAGAAAGTTATGTTTTCACCCGTGTCTTTTTGTTGGTTTGTCAGTAAGATTACACAAAAAGTGGTTAACTGAGTTGCACCAAACTTGGTGGAGGGATGAGGCATGGGCCAGGGAAGATCTCATTAAAGTGCCAATCCGGTTAAAAGGGGGGATCCAGGAATTGGTGGGATTGTTGACAAAGCATATGTTCTTTTCTTCGGCCATTTTGTTTATTATTATTCTGTTTTGGTACCTATCTAGTTCAGCTCAGTTTAACTTACTAAACATTGTGAGATAGGGCATTTTCAACATTTTCATCACTTTTCAGGAAATAACGTCTACATATGACATATTGATGGTGTTGAGAACTTACTGTGCAATTCGGTGCAATTTCATTATGTGGATCCAGATTAAAAAAAAATTGGGATCTCACAGACGTGTAGGATTGTTTTGCCTCGGTGGAGGTGTGCGCTCTACTGAATGCCATTCTAGTTTACATATGCATCAATACTCCCCAAGACTTACAAACAGACTTTGATGTGCGATCGGTGGAGTTCGCCTTTAACACGCCTTGCGCATGTCGCTCTATCGTTACCAGTCGGTCAGGTGACAAAGGTCGGAGACACATCAGGTGCAGCTATAGAACTTGATCTGCTGATTGTACTTTGTTTTAACAGAGGAACATTAAGATCTCATGCACTCAAAACACAGAACTTGGTGTGTTTCCCTTTAGCATCACAATGTATTGGATATCACATCCTGTTAGGAAGTCTGATTGTAGCAACTGGAACACATTTCTACTTTTATTTCTCTGGGTTTCTTGTCTTTGTCTTTGTTGGTCATATGTCATAGTGGATTCTAATAATTTGGACAGGTTTTCTCAAAATTGTAAATTAAAATAGTTTGGGAATATGTTATTTATATTATAATAACTATTATAATTGACATGTTTTTACAATTGCAACGGGTGTCTTCAAAACAGCATGTAAGCATGGAGCAGAAACTGACTTGTGTGTGATACCATCCTTCATCAATAATGCATGAAAATGGGAAACTGAGATAAGACAGGCTGCAGTCTGGACATGACATTTAACCAGTGTGACGTATTAAACACTGACAGACAGTTTACTCAGGAGACAGAGAAATTCTCCTGTGAGCTCATTGTACATGTTTCAAGCTTGATATTGTATTATTTTTCACTATTAACGAGCTATTATAAAATGAGGAATTAATTGCTTTACAACACCTGCTCATCATCAGGAGGATTTACATCTCTGCGTTGTACAAGGTTGTATCTTATTTTAATGAACATGGCTATTCTTTGTGTCTTCGTCAGTGAGGCCACATCTGCACCTTCACCAAGGCTCAACTGGGATGTTGCACTGTAGCACACATAAAAGAAGCTGTCTATATGCCAACCTCAGGCTCCAGACTGGAGCCAAACCCGCACCCTGTGGCGCAGTACTCAACCAGCGCCTATCCAGTCTCTGGAGAGACAAACACAAAGACTGACAGCTCTTTCTTTTTTTTCCCTCCGTGTCTTTTTTTACATTAAGGTTCAATGCTTGTCTTAACCCCACAGGGTCCAAGGCTGGCCCTTTATTGAGGTTAATTAGGTTGTGTTTGGTCGACCAAGCAGCACTGTCTGCTTTTCTGGGATGAGCCACACCAGCTCTGAGACATCGAACGAAGGTTGAAAATGATTACCAGTGTGCATTTGTAATTACTGAGAAAAACACAACTTTTAAATCGCAGCCAGTGCACTTGCCACTCGTTGTGTGTACCATTTGATAAAAGTCTCCTCTCTCTGTCACTACTGAGACACTGTGGGGTTAGTCAGGGTTGCTGGGCTCCTCACCCAGATATAAATAGCAGTTCTTGTAGTGATTATAGCTCTCAGATGATTAATGGTGTGGATTCCTAAAAATCACATCTCCTCCTTCCACTCATTTCATCTATATTGCATGAGCACGAGTTCTCCCAGCTGAATTAGACTCTTGTCTGCTAAGCTAATAAGTGCTTATGAAAATTCCTCAGTGGTGCGTGTTTGTTTGAGTGGCCATTTTCTCTGTATGAACTTCTTCTTCACATAGGAAAATAATCCTGCACCATCTAGTGGCCAGTACCCTCACTGTACATGTCAGTTGTTACAGAAACACATCGTGTGACCCCACCATGATGCAGTCATATCCAAATCGAGCTCAAATCAATGTAATGATACTCTTTGTGATTGTCAGGAGTAGCCACACTCCAAATTAATGGGATTTATTGAATGTGCACTTTTAATTTAGATCATGGAAGAAAATTTATGGCGGCGATAAGAAAGACACATTATTCAGGGGCTGTAATTGAGTGCTCATTAAAATAATACAGATGCTGTAATTTAAAGGAGTGACAGGGTGTGCTCAGTCGCTTTCAGGAAGCAGGGCAGTTTGCGTAATCATTTATTAGTGCAATGCAAGGAAAGAATCAATGAGAAAGTATGTGCAAAGTAAAATGTCTTTGAGTTGTTTCAGTCACTTTAGTGGAAATCTCTCTTGCATCTATAATCAAATAACATTACTCAGTTAAAATTTACAGGAAGAGGAAGCACGAGAAACCTGATATCCAGATTCAGACCCATTCAGCCACAGAACAGCACACTAGTGAAAAGAGGGCAAAGTAAATTAAACTATCAGCAGACATTATAGGCATGCTTAACTGCCTCATATTAACCACTTATGTTTCTTGTCTGACCCATATTGTTCATATTAATAGGCTGTAAACCCTAAACAATGGTCAGGAGTCTGACCCAGTCAGCTCTCATTAAGTCAGCTGCTGATTTCTCGTGAACTGGCCACACTCTATAAGCCGTCACCGCACACAGCAAAGGCCTCGCTGCTTAGTCAGTCAGTCAGTCGGTCAATAACCTGGATGGACGTCGCTGGTTAATCTTGATTTGTCTGGTGCTGCTCAGTTGGAGCTAACAATTTCATGGTCTGGATCCAAGAGGAGACTCTTATTAAAGGATGAAGTCTGGTCAGGGATGCATCCACACCTGCACTCTCCCTGGAGAGGTTTACCAGGTACCGCAGCTGCTCAGTTCACTCAGTCCAAGTGTTAGAAGTTGTGATCAGCCTCATTCTGTCAGATGAGAAGGCTGTTGGATGTGTTCGGAGTGCTTTTTTTTTCAGTTTGTGTGCAGGTTTTGTTGTAAAACTGGTTAACCTCAATCTGTCATTTTTACCGGCTATTTGATTTATGGAGTAAATGGTGCTCTCACTGTCTCCCAGTAGGTCAGCCTGACTCTGACATCACAAGAAGCTTTTTTTGAAGGGCATTGTGGTTAAAATGATCTCGCACAAGCAAACAAACATGATCTTATCATGTGGGCACGAGTACCAGAGCACTGAATTTAATGGATGCAGAGTTTAGTCAGAATCTGATATGAAGCTGTGGCTTACTGCTATAAAAAGTTGCTTGCTGGATGGAACGAGATGCACAAATGTTTTATTCTTTAAGGTGAAACACTGGAAAACCATGAATATTTTTGCAGTATTCAGATAACAATACAACAGTAACTATCAGGAAAAATGTTATTATATCAAAGTAAAAGTAGTTGGAGCAGAAAAAAGCCCTGAAAACGTTCTGTTATTATGTATTATATCATTTAACTATTATGGTTAAATTCACATCAGAGCAGCTGGTGGAGATTAAGTTATTTGAACATCTTTACGTTTATATATTGTATAAATTATATATTGTTGGATAGTTTCATCTTTAGGTCTATACTTATACACTTACATTTCATGTGGAAATATGCAAGTGAAGTTTAAGAACCTCAAAACTATACTTAAGTACTTAGTTACTTTCCAACACTGGATGTTTGTTTATCAAATGCTGGAACGGCTGTGAGACTGAAAGAGCAAAAGTTGAATGCAAAAGATTCGAAATGGAAGAAATCCTTCCTTTGGTTGCTATGGCAACAAATCCTTAAGACAATGGTTTTATTGTCATTAACAACGTCAGTGTTTTTTTTGGGGGGGGGGGGGGTTCATGAAAAGGATCACTGTATTTACCACCAAGGCCTTTGCTCTGTTTGACTGCCGATAGTCAATATGGCAACTGTTTCTCAACTCTTTATTTTCTTGTTTTCTAGATGTTGTAGAAATTGGAAAAGTGGTATATGATGTACTGCCACTATGGTAAAAACATTAGTAATACACAAGATCCTTATGTCACTGCCGCTTGTGATGATGAATCGTTTGCAATCTGGGTCACAAGCCTTGAGCTTCCTCTTTTCTTTCCCCCTGCAGATGACTGAGGGCAGACTGTGCCAAGTGCAGCTGCTGGATGACAGGAAGCTGGAGCTGCTGGTTCAGGTACGAATGCTCCTGACTTAAAGTGGCTACAATTACTATTTTTATACTAACAATGGATTCAATGACTATGTGTAATGTGAAAGGTATGACTTGTGATGACGAATCACAGATACCGAATTATCAGCTGACTTTGCAGTTCCCCTCAACTCGATGGAGTGTTTCATTATTTTGCAGCCGGCAGCTGTTTTCATTGTAAAGCCATAAAAACCCACTGTATACTACCTACTCAGCATCAAACAGAAGAAAGTTATTTACTAGCTGGTGAAGAGCCAGATATTTCCCTCTGGAGTTGGTGGAGACCAAACCAGAGTTAAAAGATGGATGAATATTAGAATTGAATCTGGCAGGTGAACGGAAAAAAAAATGATCATTTTGCTCCCAACTGAGGTTACTTTTGTCACCTCTGCCCAAGTGGCCAAAAAATCAGGTAGTGCAGGTATAGACGTAGATATAGAAATGTAATACAGATTATTTTCTGTTCTGTAAAGACTAATGTGGTATGTTTTCTATGGAAATGTATTTCAAAAGTTGTGAAAAGGGTTTTTAGGGAAGTATTGTTGCCTCCATCACGTTCCCTCAAATGTAGCAGGTTAAATCAGTGAGCAGGAAGAACACATCTGCAGCAGTACGACCTGGGTTTAGCACCTGAGTATGTGCACTGTTGAAAGTGTCAGTGCCAGTCCCATTCTGCCCTCTAGTTGACCTCTCAGTCTGACTTCTCTGGGGAAGAAAGGAAACAACAGACCAAACATTTATCCGTGAGACATTTATCAAGGAAATTGTCTGAATGAATTTACTAGGGATGTTTACCTGATAGTTCTGATTACGGTCAGTTTCCCATTAAATCTAAATCTTCCTTCACAGCCGAAGCTGCTGTCGTACGAACTCCTCGACTTGGTGTCCTCCCACTTCAACCTCAAAGAAAAGGAATTCTTTGGACTCGCATTTTTTGATGACAAGTATGTAAATTGTTCCATTTATTTTTCCAGTGGTTTGAATATTTACAGATGTCCATAAATGTATGTGTGTGTGCGTGAGTGTGCGTGTGTGCGCACAGATGTGTACAAAAAGCAGCTTTCTGACACGTCAGTCTGTTTGCTATTGCAGTGGTCAGCGTAAGTGGTTGCAGATGGACCGCAGAGTTCTTGAACATGACTTTTCGAAGAAGCCTGGGCCCATTGCCCTCAACTTCCTGGTCAGGTAATAATTCATCCCCTTGTGCAAAGCACAAGCTCTCCAGCAGGGAGCGCTACTTTGCTGACAAGTACTATGTCCAGGGTAGTTCTGTGATAAAATATTCCTACTCTGATTGTCTTGAACATACATATCAATGTCTCCAGCTGGTGGTTGTCATTCCTTTGCACATCACTCTCACCTCACACTGCTCACCAAAGCAAGCACTTGCCAGAGAGTATTGGAAATGTAGGATTTCCTATGTGCAGCAACATCAAAGTGACAAGTTATCTCCGGTTTCACCCTAAATTTGTTGTGTATGCATCTGCTTTTTTCCCGTCGCAGGTTTTATGTAGAGAACATAACGCAGCTGAAGGACATCATAACGGTGGAATTATTCTTCCTGAATGCGAAATCTGCTGTCTACAATGTGAGTGTTTTTCTCTCGTTTTTTTCTGTGGTTTGAAGCAATGAGAAATGATCCTGCCATAGATGTGTTTTTTTTTTCTCAGCAGCTTCCTGATGATTCACTGTCTCTGGACCCTTGCAGCACCTCACAGCTCAGCACACAGTGGCTGCAGGGCACAGTTTTCTCACTCTGCTGGCTGGAATGTAAAGCAGACAGTCTAAGAAAGTAGAAAAACACAAGGGTTCATTTCGAGAGGTTATTGTAGGGCAGCACAGAGAAGATTCTATGTTTGGATATAGAAAGCTTTCTCCACATAGACCTCATTTTCTGCATCCTATTTATTTTTTATCCTGTTGCTTTATTATTTCTCTCAGGGGATCATTGAAGTGGAAAGTGAAAACGTCTTCAAATTAGCTGCAAATGCTTTGCAGGTTAGTGCTTTTAATAGCCACATATACATACATTAATTTGCTGCATCTAAAAGCATGCAATCTAATAAGATGTTCTTTTTTAATCACCAGGAGGCTAAGGGAGACTACACAAGGTAAGAGCGCATTATCATCTGGGTACGAAGTATTTAACAGCAGTTAGTAGTGAGCTTTTAGCCAAGACATTCAATAGGTCGCTTATTTCAATGCAGACAACAAAATCAATAGCAGTGTTATGCGGGGCTTAACGCAGAGTGCTGAGCAGCTTGCACCAGGCAACTAATGAATCTCACAGTGCTGATAGAAGCCAAGCACCAGAGCAGAGACACCTTTACACTGCAGAGTGCAGCTTTTAGCTGTAGTTAACAACTAACAGAGATGCCTTTCAATATTATATGCTTGTAGTGTTCTGATGAAATACTGCAGGTCTTTGTGTAGGTCCCCACCTGGCTTCAGCCAGCAGCTGGTCTGTGAGATGGTTTGAGAATATGAGAGTAAAGTCTTTATAATCACTGTAGCTGCTAAGTGTGGAGGACACTGAGGTCATGTCTTGTTGGAGGGATTTAAGCAACTTGAGGGGAGCTTATATACAATTTAAAAACCTACATGTATCGGCTCATTCCATTTTTTTTTTAGACTCGGTGTGTTTAAATTTTACCACTTGTAGAAAAATAAAAATGAGGAGTCAGTATTTTGAAACGGCATGTAGATACTCACGTTGGAAAATAAAATGTACACAAAGTCTAAATGACCATGATGGGAGAAGTATTCACATACTTTATTCAAATAAGTCACAGTACTACAGAGTAAGAATACACTAATTAAGAATACAAATTTTACTGAAATAGAAGTATATACATTTTACAAGCCAAATGTACTTAAAGTAGCAAAAAGTAAAAGTGCTCCTAATGCAGAGTGGCCCCTTAAGTGTTATGTTATTAATAGATTGATATTACTTTTGCATAAATGTTTAAGGAGCATAGTAATGTTGTAGATGTTTGAAGTAGAGCTAATTTTAACTACTGTTGTGTAGTTATTCTTTACACTCTATCATATTTTATGAACCTCAGATAAATGCTTTATTGCAAAAAGTCAAAGCTTTACTTCTGATATGTTGTGGAGTGTGAAGTAGGTGAATATTGAAATAAATTAGAAGTACCTTGAGTAAATCCAGGAAGTGCAGTTAAGTAGTCTTATAGACTGTTATCAGAACTTCAATTTCTGTTTCAGCGATGAAAACACTCGAGCTGAGTTGAAGAAGCTACCAACTCTTCCCACCAAAGTACTCAAGGAACACCCATCACTTGCATACTGGTACGCTTACAGGAAATGCTAATTTGAAGTCTGAAATCCCTTCACGTTGTACATCATGCAGTCCTTTAGCCTTGACCTGAAAAACATTCACTCTTCTTGCTTTTGTTTTTTATTTGAGGTTAAGTGAAAGTTTTCACTCCGTTAAAATCATTTAACCAACAATAGAATTGCTTAATCTGATAATATGCACCTGTTTAAAGAGTAAATGGGCGTCTTCTTTATGTGCCATTGCAGTGAGGATCGAGTAATTGAATATTATAAACAGCTGAAAGGGTTGTCCCGAGGACAAGCCATTGTGCAGTAAGTACTGAAAAATTTGTGTAATTAGACAGTGAATGTTACTAAGCTTTAAGTTCATTCATCTTCCTTTCACCTCCATTAGCACGACCCTCTCTCTCTCTGGCATTCCCTTTCTTATCAGCTGATAGAAATCAATAGCACCTCTTCAGTTGCAGTCCAATGAGTCACACTGATTCTCTGGACAGATATCAAATTCCCAGGGCTATCATCACACTTCCAAGGTAAACCACATGTGGATGTTCAAATAGCAGCTTGTGGTTTTGATAAAGCTTTGCTCTCGCTCTAGGTATTTGACATTAGTGGAATCCTTGCCCACGTACGGCGTGCACTATTATGAAGTTAAGGTAGGTCCTCTGCTGTGATTAATGTAAAATGACAGCTGTTACGCTTGAAACTGAGTCAGCCATATCAGCTGTGCTCTTGCCTCACAGGATAAACAAGGGATCCCATGGTGGCTTGGAATCAGCTATAAAGGCATCGGCCAGTACGACCTGCAGGATAAATTAAAACCTCGAAAGGTAAACATTTCCTGCAGCTCGCTCTCCAAAATGGCTGCTGCTGTTTCTCTGCTTCACTAATCCGACTGTGGACATGATAGCACAGGGCATGGGGTAAGGATTGCCGCTGTTGCACATAGCGTGTTGATTCACCAGCTCTTATTCATGCATCATCTACTTCACTCCAACAAAGGCTGGGCTTTAGCTCCTGCAGACGAGGCCAGACTTGAAAAGTTGTAGCAAAATCTCAAATCAGTCAGAGCTCTAGCACTTCACCTTAATGAGGCTGATGAGTTTGGTCCTTGAGAATCATACATTCAGTATGAACCTGCTTTTCCTGTTCCACTGTTGTGAGCTTGTGAATTAATAGGAGGGACACCCATGTGAGTGATCTGTAAGCTATGTTGTCTAGTCAATGGGTGCAGACATGCAGTGCTGTGATTAAAATAAGAAATGAAAAAAGAGGTGAAAGTTCATAACAACTCTTCATTTACTGGCATTGTCTTCCTGTTAGAAGCCTGACAATCACTGAACATGCTTGTCTGCTGAATTTCAAAAATTGTGCAAGCAGCAGCCAGCTGTGAGTTTGGGAGAGGAGAAGAGGGAGTGTGCTGGTGATGTCAAAGGGAGAGGGGCTGGATTTGGGCGTCACACTGCATGTTCTGAGAATACCTGAGGAGACAAGTCAGGAGCTGACAGGAGACAGAACAAAGTATGTGTGTGTGTGTGTGTGAGTTGACAGCAAAGACGGGGAGGATTTAATAACTTGTGAACATCCATTGTGCTGGTAAGACTGGATACTAAACTTCTTTGTCTGGTCAATTTTGGAAGTCAGACTGCATTAGACTGAGCTTTAGTTCTTTGTGTTTTTGGGACATTTACTAATTTGCATTTTGAATAAAACAATCTATAAAATGGTCATTTTTAAAGTAAAACTGGGTGAATGTCAGCTTCTCTAAACTTGTTACTGAATGTGATCCAAAATACCCCTCACAGCAGCCACGTGTAATATCATTTTCTGTGTGCTGTGTGTTCAACTTTGTGTCTCATTCGGATCTTGTCCAGACATACAGTGAGTCATTTGCCCTAACAGACTGTTCATATCTAGCTGTTGTCAGTGAGCACCTGGGTGTTACGGAACATGATGAGCCATGGAAGGTGTTTTATACTGCGATGAGTCTTTGTGTAATGTCCCCTTGTGGTCTTCTTCTCTCTTTAACACCTGCATTATTGCAGACTTGGCATGCCAGGCGGCCCAGACTCTAATGACAGTGCATGTTGGCTTTCTTTAATGACTGTGGTTGAAACAGGCCAGAACACCTGCACTACCCTTGTAATAGTTTATTTGACGTCAGTCAAGATTTTAGATGATTTTAGAAAATGGTATGTGAATATTCACCTGGACTGAAGGTACAAATGGACACATTTTAAAGCTGTTATTTCCTGGCGTTGCACCACCTTTTGTCTCTATATATATATCATGTTGTGAATTACCCAGAATAATATCAAGTTCCCTAACTACATATTGTTATTGCTCCGTGTTTACCTCCAGCTATACCAGTGGAAGCAGCTGGAAAACTTGTACTTCAGAGAAAAAAAATTTGCTGTAGAAGTTAATGATCCACACAGGTGAGTAGCAGGAGAGATTCCTCTTTGTGATTCTTGATCCATTTGTACAAGTTGACTGTTCTGTTTTCATGTTTGTTTAACCTCTGACTGATCCATCTTTTCACTATCATTCATTTCATTGTAACTTTATTTTAGATATGACAAAAACTGTAACATCAACCAATCAGATTTCTTTTGTGGTGTGTTCCCTGCAACAGGAGAGCAGTAACCAAGCGCACCTTTGGGCAGACAGGGCTACTTATCCACACATGGTATGCCAGCCATTCTCTGATCAAAACCATTTGGGTCATGGCTATTAGCCAGCACCAGTTTTACTTGGACAGAAAGCAAAGCAAAGTAAGTGTCAGTCATCAGTTACTGCCTGTTATTTTAAATACTGAGTTACACATCTGCTAATCTTTGTTTTACGCAATACTCTTTGTTTTTTCAGGCTAAATTAGGAACAGCAAGGAGTCTGGAGGAAATCGCCATGGATCTCACGGAGCATGGAGGAGCAAAAATGAACAGACTGGGAGACACAGGCCTAAAGAATAACTTCATAACAGCCAGCAATGGGAGCCTGGTATCTACAGGTTGGTTTTAATTGTCTCAGCTCATGCAGCAGGTCTGCATTAAGCTATTATTTCAGATCATATTTGTGCTCACAACTGTCTCTGACTGAGCTGTAAAACATAAACGATGAGCTGTTTGTGAATAAAAAAAAAAGACAAGTTGAAGAGTAACATGGATGTCATTTTTTGGATATGAGGATATAAACAGTCAGAATGCTGTTTTCGCAGGTTCTGCAGACTCTGAAATGAGTGAGGAACAGAAGAAAGAGAAACTCTCCGAGCTGAGAAAAAAAGAACAAGAGATCCAAGATATTTTGGCCAAGAAAACAAAAGAACTGAAAAAGATTTGCCTGCGAGAGGCGGTGAGAAATCATTTTATATACACTTCCCTTTGCACTGGTACTACATTTTGCAAGGCACATATAAGTCTTCTTTTTTTTTTTTTGTAAATAGCCACATTCAGTCTGCTGAACTCCCTTTATTAAACTGTCTTGTTGTGTGGTCGGTAGAGTAATGGTTTCTGCTGTTACTCTCAGTTCATTTCATTGTCAAGGGGACTTGTTGTTTTGTGTTTTCAGGAGCTTACTGGCAAGCTGCCAAAAGAGTATCCACTCTCCTCAGGTGAAAGACCGCCACAGGTCAGACGGCGTGTCGGCACTGCTTTCAAGTTAGATGACCTGTTCCCCTACAATGAGGTCTGTATTTGATGGTGCTCTTAGATCAAAATGCAGCAGCAATTCCTGCCTGATTTTTTTTTTGTGTGTGTCTAACACTGTTTGTTCTATTTATGTTGAAGTTGACACGGCTAATTCTAATTTTTTCCCGTTTTTTTTTATTGTTGTCAACAAAACCCATGTAAACATTACAAACAGCAAGTAGTTAATAGACATCTTCTGTTGTCCAAAATCATTGATTTGATGAACATGGGCACTGTAGTTTATTTTGAGTCAATCCCACAGGCACCATTCTGTTGGTGCAAATATTTACTTAGTAGATGAAAAAAACAAAAACTAATTACTCCTGTTTGCTAAATGTTTGCTTAAAAGTACAGCGCTCAGCAGTTGTAGCCTTTTTTTAAAAAAAGAAACTATAGATTCTTGACCCATTTTTAAAAGAGCTATTTTTAAGTTTGCCTATCGCTACATAGCCAACATTAGCTCAGTCAGCTGCTAATTTGCATACAGTATTGTATTTGCAGCTTATTTAAGAATTGATTTTAAATAAGGTCCACATGACACGAAGACTTAATTAGATATAGTTTGTTATGCATTTTAAATGAATAGGGAAATCTGATAATGATTAGGTTATATCCTGATTTCCTGATGTGTAGCTGAACTTATAACTTATTGGTATCTCTGGGGCCGTGCTGCTTGTGGTCTGTGCAGGATCCTTTCCTCAGGAACCTGGAGAGCAGATTTGCCCTGCAGCAAAAGATTGTGGAGGCGGCTAAGAAACTTGCAAATGAGCCAGAATTGTGCAAAACAGTCAAGAAGAAGAGGAGAAGAAACTGTTTGGATGCCATGCACAAACTCCAGCAGATAGAGGATGAGATGAACCAGTACAGAATCAAAAAGGGAAAAAAGCCCACGCAGCGGGCCTCAGTAATCATTGCAGGTATGGTGCACGTTGACCTGTGTTCCTGCATTAATCATTTAGCTATATTCATAATAAACATGGAATTATTTTCTGTTTCACCAGATGAACTCGTCCGTTCAGACTGTAGCTCCCTGTCTAGTCTCCCACTGGATGATGGTGAGTCAGACAGCACACATTCTGGTGCATTCAAATCATCTGACCTGCTGTACAAATTTTTTAAATGGCTGATATTCAAATACAGTGTTTCAGAATTTTTACTTTTACTGTTTTTCCCTTTGTATTCAGATGACTCAGACGGCGTCAGCCAGAGGCCACGCTCACGGTCAGTCCAAGTTTCCCCTCAGCTGAGTCCAATGCGATCGCTGGGGGCAGAATATGATCTGGATAGACAGGCATCTCCGAGGGAAAATCACAATAACAAGAACCACAGCAGGTGGGGAAACGGTTCCCATGAGGTCTTATGGAAAGCATAACTTGTTTCACAACTTTACATTTTATTTAAAGCTTCCGTGTTCTTGGAATGAAGCAGTGATGTCATGTTTTGGCAGAATCCATAATATATGTTGTGTCATGTTTGCATCCTCATTCCTTACCTCAAGTCTCATCCCTTTTTTTTTTTTTGATCCTCTCCCAATACCACACCCTTTTAGATTAGCTTTTGAAGGTCAGGAGGCTTCCCACTACTACCAGAATCCAAGAGAGGTCTCCTCCACCCACAGTAGTCCCTATAAAACCCTTCCCAGACCTCCTAGAGATCCACGCAGCATGCCTCCCACCCCGGTTATGACCCGCAATGCCTACAGCAGCAGCCAGCTCAGGTGTGATCTCTTCTCCCCAGCACTGCCAACCCAAAATCTGTCCTTCTCCTCAATAATAACTTCACTCCAACCCACTCCCTGCTTGTGCACAACCTTTAACTAAAGCTCTCATACAAACCTCTAACCCATATTGTACTAACAAATCTGGAAATAATATCTTATAACTGATTTTATTCTTTTAAGAAACGGTTTAAAAGCTGTGTCCCTTCTCCAGGTCAGAGGGGTCTCCTCATTGCTTCAGGCATCGCAGCGGAAGTCTGGAGTCACAACCTCGACTGAGAAAAGACACAGACTCGGAGAAGCCAGTGTTTATCTTGTCACAGGCCCACCGCAGCAACAGCACAGAGGTGTTAGAGGACTGCTCCTCCTACACTAGTCAGTCCAGTCTGGACTACTGCGGGGCAGCCAACTCCCACTACAGTACTCTGGACTCCCGCACCTCAACCATGCATCGTCTCCACAGGAAGGTGGAAGTGTATGGAAATACCGGGAGTATGCCCAACTTGGTCCAGCACCATTCTGGTTGTAGTTATTCATGTGACGCCTCAGCACACTATGCACCTAGTCCCTACTACGTCACCGATTACCCCTGCTCGGACATCGAGCCTTTCGCTAACGGTGCCTATGTGTATGAGAATGAAGTCGAAGGCCACTACAACGTCAACCCTTCCTACCAAATAAATGGGTATCATGGACATGACAGATTCAGGCACTATAGCAGTGACCGGGCAGATAGTCTGTCCCAGAATCCCTACGCGACAGTGAGGCCACCGCGGAACAGAGAGGGGCCCAGAAATGAGCTCTTGGCCAAGAACATGCAGAAGGCCCTGGTGGCAGAGCATCTGAGAGGCTGGTATCACCGGAGCAGGGGCCACAGGGATGGAGGGAGGGGGATGCTGGCTGGATATGACTTCGACAGCGGCTCTCAGCTCAGCCTGGGCTACCAGACCATGCCAGCGGCCTTCAGCCACTCCAGCAGAACCACCTCCTTCTCCTCAGGTGAGAAAATGTCTTTGAGCTGTTTGAAAAAATTAGGAAGACATAGGAAGTAAAAACAGTTTTTGTTCTTCTAAACTAGTGTTGGATATATTTTCATATCAGTCTGCTTTTAGTTGTTTATTACATAATACATATCAGCCAGCATGGTCTTTGTGATGTGTACGCATCCTGCCAGCGATGCTATTTTATTTCCACATTTAATTTGTCCACTTGAGTTATGTTGTTCTCCCTCAGTGTGACTTCCTCCACCTTGCCTTAAAAAACTGCTAACACACCCAAGACAGTTTTATTTATGCGCGTTTCAGTGGAGGCTCTTTTACATCCTGCATCCAAAGCTTTCGTAAAGTGCCAAGAACGTAAGGGTGGGAGGAAATTAGTCCCAGTTTGTGCCTCTCATGCATTAATATTACATTCAAGTCACACAAGTTCTGCATGTTAAAAAATGTTTAACCTATTTTCCAAGTTGGGACTGTATTTCCAAAACCAGTTAGGTAATGATATCCTTTTCTGATTTGTATGAATATATGAAATTACACCAATGTAGAGTAACACAAATACAGGCAAGTGTTGCTAATTGTAATGTATATATTGCCATCTCATGTGAGGGGTGTTTGTTTTGCAATAGTGACGTAAAGCTGGATTCAACAGTGTCTCCAATAACAACAATTACTCCTGAGTTACACTCCAACATTAGCTGAGTGTGTTTGCTTTTGTCTCGTTCGCAGTCTCCTCAGTGGAGAGCACGGGCAACTGGCGCAACCAGCTGGCGGTCGGCCTGACAGAGTACGATACACCCGTCACACCTCAGTACCCTCACCCTGGAGCTCACTCCACTCCGTACAACCGCAGTCCTACACACAGCCGGTGAGTGCTGTAGTTCGCTGAAGCTGTAGATGCGAGAGGAAGTGAGCCAGTCACAGATAATTGAGTGTTGTTCTTGCAGTTTCGTTATTAGTGGAATATAGAAGAAGATAAAATGCTGGTTGCTATATCGAGGATTCAGCTCAGGGCTCAGTGGCAGGTACAGATGCCGGTGTCATTTGCATTTCCTTTAATGCATGTCTGTTGCAGTTCAAGGCTTTGGTTTTTTCGTGCTGCTCTGCCTCTGTAAATGAAAGATCACTTTGTATTGCTCTCTTCTTGCATAAAAAGGTTGTATCTTTTCATTGTATTCTGCCAGCGTGACCTGTAACTACTTAGCTCATAAAGAATGTAACCGTGAGGATCTCCTCTCTCTCTCTCCCCTCCCTCCCTCTTGTCCTGACTCATGATTAATGCTCGTGTGTGCAGATTTTCTCCAGAAAACAAAGTGTCTGACACAGTGCCTAAAAATTCTGAGTCAGTTGAGGTGGTTGGTGATGAGGCCACTAGTACAGATGAACCATCAGACAACCATTCTAGCACTTAAGGGTGAGACCAAACACAGTGGGTCACGTGTTGTGTCGTGTTACCAGTCATCTCCATTTTGACATCCCATCCTCATCCGTGTGTTACTTCTTTATAGATTATTTAATCAAATCATCCACATGTTCATATTGTGGTTTGCTGTTTCTTTTTTCTTCAAGCACAGCATCTTTATATTTTCTCAAAGGTATTTCAGTCAGTATCTTGATGTATGATGTATATTAAAAGCAAGGACATATCCCCGAGAGTGTTTATCACATGATTAGCAGAGCCATGCTAGCAGCTCTGTGTGGCTGGACTTAAGCACAAGTGCATTGAGCTACATGCTAACATTAGCAGGTAGCATATTAAGGTTTATCAGGTGTGTTATCATGCTAACATTTGCCTGGGAATGTCATTCGTTCTGCAGGTATTTGGTCATAAAACAAAAAAAATTGACAAATTAAAATTTTGACTTGATGATGGCAAAATAAAGGGCATCACTTGATTTGTTACAATTCAGCCTGAGGCGAACATTAATTCCCCCTGCAAATATTCATGGTAATTCATCCAATAGTTGTTAAGACATTTTACTAAAAAATGAACATTTTCGACCTTGTGGAGGAAAAGTCACTGAAGTTGGCAGGCTTCATCTTTTTAGGGCGATGAATGTTTGAACCAAATTTCCTGGTAATATATCCATTAGTTGTTGAGATATTGACTTGCTGCCAAGTAGGAAGTTTCCGTTTAGTCCGTGAAGCTCATGCTGTTCATCCTCACAAAGTGATGTGGACTCTTTGGTTTATTGCATTTTCATTTCCATTCCTCCGTTTTATCACAAGGTTCGGTCGTGTGCTCCTTGTTCTCAACCAGTTGAATTACAATATATTTGACATATTTTTGTGTCACTTGTTGGACAGATTTCACCTGGACGGAAGCTACATGAGCATCCACTGAAGAGGACCAAACCAAAATTTTGGCACAAATAAAGCCATGGCCAGCAGCACATGAAGGGGATGAAGTTGAAACACAAGCCGTACACAAACTTTTTGGCTGCAATAACTCCATCTAGGGGGAGTGGCAAGTGGCAGAGTCTAGGTGTACGCTGTCCTCATGTTTAAAGTAACCTCTGAACACAGTGATGACACTCTTGAATGACTTTCCCATGTGCCTTGGATTGGATGAATTGTACAGGCAGATGAGAATGTGTCAAAAAGACAGATAAGATGTTGCACAAAGGATATTGTGTATCAAAGATGAAAACAGAGGCAACGTGTGTTTTTACCAAACCCAACTCCATGTATTTTACCAGGAACTAGCTACTGCCTTATACAAAACAGTAGGTTATAGAATAAAATGATTTTCACCACTTTCATGTCAGCAAAATATGATAAAAAGTATTCATAAATACAACATCCAAATTGAAAACGAAGCTTGAAATGTTCACTAATGTGACATGACAAGAACTGATTTGATCATCATTAGAGCAGACTGTGTATTTGATGAATTTCCATTTCTTCCTTTCTTTAAACTTTGGATCAGAATGTATTATGTCAATATTGTTTATAGAATCATTTGTCCTTGTTGGTGCCGTATTGTGTTTTAAAAATGCATGGTGAGAACATTGATCTTTTGATAAGAACTTCTTTTTATATTTACAGAAGACCACTGCCGTAAAAAAAAAAAAAACATATTCATGTCTCGTTATTTGTTTTCTCACATATTTGTACAGTCAGTGTGTAGTTACATGTTGTTAGATGTCGTCATATAATATTTTCCACTGGGAACAAGGATGTGAATAAATACATGTGTGACACATAGATAGTTGTTGTCACTTTCTTTAAGAGGCGTGTGTGGGTGGGTGGTAAACAACTGGTTCAGGTTCTGCTATTTAGTAGTTGAGTAACCTTTTAAAGGAATAGTTTGATATTTTGGGAAATTTCTTTATTGCTGAGAGTTAGACGAGAAGATCGTCAGAACTCTAATATCTATTAAATATGAGACTACAGTCAGCTGGTGAGCTGGAAGTGGGGAAACAGTCTGGCTCTGCACCAGGAAATAAAACCATAACTGTTTAACCAAATCTTTACACACAAATGAGATATGAAAAGTGAATAAGTGAGCTTTTGAGATACTGGTTGGCTTATTTTGTTATCACTGGACAGAGCCAGCCTTGGGTTTCCATGTATTTATGCTGGATTATCCAGTCTTCATGCTGTGTCAAACTACTCCATTAAAGTTTTCTGTTTCTTATATAAATAAAACTTGAGTTTTATTGCAGGCCATATATGAAACTTTGATTTGAGTTATAATCTAAAATGTCAGACAGAGGAGGCGTCTTCTCTCAAACTGTGAGTATCTATTCCCCTGAAGACAAACCGTCGCCTCTGGCTCATGTGTTTGTTGTTGTGCAGCACTTCAGAGGTTATGTCTTCTGGAGAGCTCTGGGAGGAGTTCAGTGTGCAGTGGAGAGTCTACCCCTCCCACCAGGCCTGTGAAAATGGTCCACCTGCTGCTGTCAATAGTGACTGAAGCAACTGTCATCCCAAAAGATCCTGACGGCCAGGCCAGCTGGGAGAAGGCGCTGAAAAAAGAATGTTAGCATGTCTTTCCCCTGCTTGTACCTTAAATATCTTCCATGCAGTTCACAGGGTTTAATTTTAGACTCCGCATGAGGCAGGAGCAAACCGTTTCTAGCTGAAGTCAAAGTCGGAGGCTTCCCAGTTTGCTCTCTCCTGAGTCATAGACTGGACAAACATTGATTCCATCCTTTTTGATATCAGCAGAAGCAAAGAAACTAGGGAGCGCAAATATGTCAAACAGCAGGGACATTGATGATCTCAATGAGGAAGACATTGATGAGGATGAGCTCCTTGCTATGCTTTCGCCTGAGGAGCTTAAGGAGCTTCAGAGTGAGATGGATGTTATTATTGCCCCAGATGAGAGTGTACCGGTTGGACAGAGACAGAAGGACCAGACAGAAAAGACTCCGACGGGGACGTTTGACCACAGATCCCTGGTTGATTACCTTTACTGGGAGAAAGAGTCCAAACGCATGCTCGAGGAAGAAAGAGTGCCTGCTACTCTGCTGCCTAGTGAGGTAAGAGACTAAGATCTCAAAGGTTCATTAAAGGTCAATCTAGAATATCAAACATAAACTTGAGAAACTATGAAAATTATAATGTGAAATGTTACCATGGGACATAAAGTCTTGTGTTTGGAGTAGCATGGTTCTAATCTTGATGTTCTGGTTTAATGTTTTCATTAGAAAACTTTGAGGGAGGAAGCTGAAAAGAAAGAAGAAGAAGAAGAAACTGTGAAATATGAAGAGTATGAAGTGATAGAAGAAATCATTGTGGAAGAAGCGGTGGATGGTGCAGATGGAGAGGAAATTATAGAGGAGATAATTGAGGAAATTGTTGAAGAGGTGGATGAGAGGGATGAGATGGACAAAGAGGTGGATGAGAAAGATGAGCGAGAGGTGAAGCTGCCTGTGAATACAGATGAACATGAAAATACTGACAAACATGTACGTCCTCTGGATAACAACACAGAAACAGTTACAGAAAATAATACAGATGGCAATCAGCCTTTTTCAGACGTAGAAGAGAAGGCCGAGAGCTCAGCTCCCAAACACAGTGCATCACATGTTGAAGAGAAAGAGGAAATTAAAATGACAGACTCTTTGCCTCCCAAAGATACTCCAGAGGAGACAGAGATAAATGAAAGCAGTGATAAGCTCCCACAGAAAGAAGAGAGAAAAATTAACAAATTAAAGATTCCAAAGCTGGCACTGAATAATATAAAAATGACATCAAGACCTTCAGGAAATGAGACAAACTTGGATTCGACACTTGACAAAATCCGCAACAACCACCCCTCTGTCACTGAGGTGAACCTCAACAATATAGAAAACATTCCCAAAGAGATGCTTTTGGACTACGTCAATGCCTTGAAGAAGAATAAACATGTGAAAACTTTCAGTATAGCCAACACCGGTGTCGATGAAAACATAGCGTTCAACCTGGCCAACATGTTGCGAGAGAATCGCAGCATTACGACTTTGAATATTGAGTCTAATTTTGTAACAGGAAAGGGCATCGTAGCCATCATCCGCTGCCTCCAATTCAATGAGACTCTCACAGAGCTGCGATTTCACAACCAGAGGCACATGCTGGGTCACCATGCAGAGATGGAGATCTCACGTCTGATCAAGGCCAACAACACCCTTTTGAAGATGGGCTACCACTTTGAGCTGCCAGGGCCCAGGATGGTGGTGACCAATATTTTAACCAGGAATCTCGACCGTCAGAGGCAGGTGAGGAAGGAGGAGCAGAAACAGCAGCAACTGAAGGAGCAAAAGGAGCTGATGCAGCTGTATGAGAACACCCTAAACCTGCCTCCTGGTTTACTTCAGATGCTGGGGTACATACCGCCCCTAGAACTCTTGCAGGAGCATGGGCTTGTCCCACCCTCGACAGACCTGAGCGCCTTGCCTGAAACGCAGCACCAGACAGAGCAGCCAGAGCCTCAGATGCAGCTCAAACAAAAAAGAATTCCCAAACAATCCAGTGCCGAACCAGCAAATTCACTAAGGGACGTCCAGCTGAAGAGGACGCCCAAGAAACGTGACCCGTTTCTGGATCTGGACCCAAGGGATGACAGGAGACCAGAGAGGTTCCAACTGAGGAGGACTTCCAGTGTGAAGGATGCAAGCAGTCGAGAGATGACGGATGAGAAACCCAACCTGACTGCTGTGATTAAGACTTTGAAGCCCGTCCCTCGCAGACGAGTGCCACCAAAAGTTGATCTCACGCCACGTGATCAGCTCCTAAGTGAGATTAAAAAGAGCAACGTAGCCTATCTCAAACCCGTGAGTATATTAGCGTTAGTACTGAGAGATCAATGAATTTAGGAGCTAAATTTCAATTTTTTTTTTATACTGACGCTGTTAAAGCTCAAAACACAAGAGCATTTATTATCCCAATCACTGTAAATGTTGTCAAGTGCTTAACTAGTATTATCTGTGATGATTTGAGACTGCATGTACTGCACAAGAAAGCCACAAACAAACCTTTTTATTCTTTCTCTTCGTCACCGCTTGCAGGTGCCGCTCCCTAAAGTCCTGGAATCAAGTGAAACGAGTCTCTTCTGAGGTTATAGCTCCAGCTGTATGTCTTCACTGCTGTATGTTTATTCTAAACATATTTGGTATTAGTTTCCCTAAAAATATTCACATGAACTGCATAAATTAAGAGTGAGCTATATTTTCATTGCACGTGAAAGATATTTGCTGCTTGTGGTTCCATTTTTGTGCTGTTATCTCACTTAATGCTGTTGTTTTGAGGAAGTCATAACAATGAAGTCAAAGAGTTTATTGCCAGAACACCCTGTATTTAATTCATATGAAACCTCTTTCTTCATTTGCTATCTCTAAAACACGGAGGAAAATAAAAATATGATTTGTTTTCAGTGGGCTTTTGCACAGAACAGATGTGTAGAGGTGGTTTGTTTGAATCAATTTGAGATGATTCATTATGGAGCAAACCTGTTCATGTCATTACATTTTGCTATAAAATTCTTCTACTACCTGGGGATTCTTTTCTTCTTTTTTTTATTTTATTTTTTTATGATAACTAAATAGCACTGTGTAGCAGTGTATTATTGTCAGACTAAATGCATTCCCAGTGAATCACCGCTGTTAGTTAGAGGTACTCAGTAGAATTATAAGCTTTTCATTTGTTATAGTAATAGCCTAAACTTCACTTCTTTGTTTTCCATTTAACTGAAATAAGACAAGAACAACTCTTACATTTTGTGATGAATGAATAAATCTATATATTCACATTGAGACTTGATTTAAGTAGAATTACCGCTTCGTGGTTGTATGCCTCTGCCAACCAGTCAAGCTACAGTTTCCAGAATCATAATATATGTAGTGAAGACTTTGTAGGAATTTAATAAAAGGTAAGGAGTATTTTTGCAGAACATTATGGTTTCACAGTGAAGTTAACCTTTGACCTTTAGGATATGAAATTGTATCATAATAAATGTATGATTTCTTGAGTTATGGCCAAGTATGTGTTTTGTGAGGTCACAGTGACCTTTGACCTGCAAATCTAATTAGTTCATCCTTGAGCCCATTTGGACATTTGTGCCAAATTTGACAAAATCTCTCAAGGCCTTCCTGAGACATCTTGTTCATGAGAATGGGATGGACGGACCGACAGTCGGACTGAAGACATGTTGCCTCGGGTCGCTGCTGCCGCTGTCACAGAAGCATTAAAATGACTGCAACGTAAATCAGGTTCTCTTTATTTATTTTTTTTATAGAGGACCGCCATGTTTTATGCCCAGTTCAGTTTCAAGAATGAAAAAGTCAAATAAAAACTTTGATAATCTATAATATAGCATTCATGTAACATAAACGATCTCTTTAAACTGCCATTTGTGAAGTTAGCATGCACAAACTGCAGTCAAGGTGAGAAAAGCAACAGGAAACAACTGCTTAAATATTAGGAGTAGCAGTATCAAATAAACACTTAACAATACAGATGATAGATTTAATTGAGCTTTTTTTTACAAGGAAAGGGGATTTGATGGGAAAACAGCACAGGGTGTCCCTAGTCCAGTATTTACCAATGATGAGGGAACAGTGGTAAATTAAAGTTAAAATGTCAATTTAATCAGTATTTTTGCCTCATTGCCATAATTATGTACTCTGTATCCTGCAACCATTTTATACATTTCTGCATGCTATATTATGAAAATAAAGACACATCAAAAATAACAACAAACATGTAAATAATATGACATAATATTCAACAATAAAGCTGCACTTGCCATTCTTCTTTTTTTTTTTTAACCAACATTGCATAGCTGTGGTCGGAGGGGATACACTCAGGACAGCTTGTATGGTCCGGAGCTGTATGCACATAATCTTTTGACAACAGAAATATCTCAACTCCAAGATTATAAGTCAGGTCATATAACCATGTTTTACATTACAAGCTAACTGGTGTCAGATCGGTCTTCATACAGCTCCTGAAATAACCAGATGAGAGTTATTGCTGTTTACTAAGCGGTTAACTGTTCACTGGGTGTTGGGTCTACTTGGCCAGAAGAAAATCTAACATGTTTGTTTTGAGGTAGCAAACTGAAATGATCTGGTTTCGTTTTTTTTTTTTTAATTTTTTTTTTAGAATAAATAGAATTAGTATCTAATAACTGCATTGTGTTGAAACATTCAGCTTTATTTTGCTGAAATAAATACTCAGTCATCTTTTAGAACAAAGTGCGTTGTCAACAAGGGAAATGATTTGCTTGTGGAACATTTATTGAAACAGGAATGATCAAACCTTTGGTAATCTTAAGTGCCCATTGCCTCTTAACATCCAGACCACACGGTGATTGTGCAAATCTTGTTATAATCTTGTAAGTAACCATCTGTACGCTTTAGACATTCTAAACTAATACAAATGTATAAGAGAATAATGTAAATAGATAAAAAGTATGGGAATGCGAACTTCAGTAACTTTACATATATAGGGGGGATAAAAACTTGACACATGGGACGATGCTATGAAAATTTCAATCCATACTGTGTGACACTTACTTCCCTTGGCACTCCCTTACTCCTTCAGTTTGCTTTCAATAAAATCCTGAATCTTGTTAATTTTCTCTTCCTGTTGATCCAGGAGGTCCATGATGACTCCCATGGGTGTCTTCTTCAGCCCAACACCTTCAATCTTGTTCTCCAGTCTGTTCTTCATGTTGCGCAGTCTCAGGGAGGCATGGATCAGGATTACTATAGGAAAAACAACAGGGAATTATTGTTATTTTTTCCAATGTAAAAACAAAATCAAACTTTATAGATGATTTTCTGTGGGATACATCTTTGGAAAATAACAAAACAAAATGTGATACTGCTGAAACCCAGACTTTGAAGCAGGTGTGAGGATAGGCATATCTTTTATTCCCTTGTCAGGCAGATACTGAATGCATGACATCAGACAGTAAATGTAGTTCTGTCCAAATCAACAACCCATAGCAACCCGTCAACACAGGCAGCAGTGGGCAGGCCTCTTGGGAAGCGATCAAACTACCTCGTCTATCCGCCACGATGTTAGAGCGGCTGCAACGATCCAACCCATCAATTATCTAAACCACTCTGCTGAACTTCTGACTCTAAATGTATTTAGAGAGCTGCAGCAAATCCAAAACTATAGCTCTAATCCACAGTACATTATAGCTTGCCTTGTAATGCTGACTTTATTTTACAGTGTGTTATGAGTGAATACATGTCATTGATACTGTGCGTACTGTTCAATCCCTCCAGTGAGTCAGACTGAGTGCTTGGAAAAACTTAATCACCCACAGAAAACCTCAGTTATGCATCCCTGTGTGACTCACCACCCCCTAAACAGTTTTTGTCAAATAACATTAGCCAACAAGTGTTCGCAATATGCCACAGGGAACACAAGTTACATTTGAAGCATAATATTAAAACTATGCTGATACTTAAAGTTATATATTAAATTACAGAGAAAAAAATATGTATGTGTTTTCTCATAGCTAAATTTAATTTTACAAGAGCCATTCCCTTAAATTACAAGTTGCAGTGTCATTGCTTGTAACCAAAACAAAACTATCTGACAGCACATTTTGTTCTGTGTTATAGGAACGGATCAACTGTGAAGAGCTTTTGCTCACAGACAAGCTGAAGCACCTACTGTCTAGTCTACGTTGTTAAACAGAATGCTTAAAGAGTATTACAACTTGTATATATACAGTAACTGAGGCTGAATCAAAGAAATACAGAATTTTAAGACAGGCCTTCAAACTGTTGCAAAACAGGTTCAATCTGAGGCAAAAAGCTTGGGTGTCATTCTCGACTAACATTCATATTTAAAAAAGCACACGTATTTTCCCACCCAAAGTAGTTTTGGTTTTTCCTGGAAAACTGTGGAACAACCTGGGCATTTGGGATGCAACCTCTATAATTCCTTCAAGTAACATCAAGATGCATCTTTTTAATCTTGCTCTTAGTTTCTTATTCCACCACCACTATCTAACTGGAATATTTTATTTTCAACTCAATTTTATTGTATTTTAAACTGTTTGGTTGCAACTTTTTAATCTGAGCATTTTAATGTTTGTATGTATAGCATGTGCTGCATCTAAATATGAAAGCTGCTATTCAAATTAGATTGACATCATTGTCATGATGAGGATCATTATTATTGTTATTATTATTTAATATCTTATAATTCAAAGTAAAAAAAAAAAGTATAATTTATATTACTAATAACGTGTGGCCTTCATCCTCTTTACTAGAACAACTTGAACAGAATGTAACTTAATTGACAGCTTGTTCATGCAGAAAAAACTAAACTAAATCACATGGATTTCAAAAAGTAAGGGGACTGCTCTACATTTAAACGGGCCCAACCTGTGATTTCTGACAGTCCAGTGTGGTAATTTAATGGTAATTTATTTGCAACTACATTAAATGTACTAAGACTTACACAGCAAAGGGAAGGTGATACCAAAGATGAATACCATGACGCCACCACACAGTGACAGCAGAAAGTAGCTGGTGACCATAACCCCAATGACAAACAGGGTGGGGTTCTTCCTTTTGAAGTTCTTGATGGGGGCCTTGTTCTCTCCTGCCCACACTGAACCCGCAAAGACCAGAGTCACCACAGTTCCTCCCAGGAACATGCCAAATGGGTTCAGGAACCTGAATATTGAAACATAATAAAAATGAGACATTGTACATATACTCCATAGGGTGTAGGCTTTATTAATTTTTTTATTTTTAGCACAACCTGCTGGTGGAAACAACAATAGCTAATATCCTGGAGAGTTTTGTGTAAACCATAAGAGGGCAGATGCCTGCAGAAAGGCCTATACTCATCATTTCCACTACATCATCCTCTGTTCAAAGAAGACTATCGAACTACATGTCATTTATGCAAAGCCACAACCAGCTAGCAGTAGTGATGTATACACATAAACAAACTCCAAATCTAACGTAGAATCAGTGATCGTTTCTCCTGGGATTTTGAAGCACTTGTACACAATTTAAGCTAGCTACAGTTGTGTTCTAGCTGATATTACGAAAAGATTAGAAAGAAAAACACGTGTAAGCTAAGCAAGGCAAATATATAAAAGGCAAAACCTATAAAAGAGTTACAGTTCCTTTGAACTGACATAACAATGCCAACCGTTACAGAAATAGCCTGTGTGGTCATGATGGGTGTGGGTAAAAGGTATGCAGGCTAATTAAACATAGAGCCAGAGATGCTAGCCTGCCTGCGTTAGCATATTGCCAGTACTTACCCCACAATGATAAAAACCACAACGGCCACGGCAAAATAATTGGTCTGGTAGTACAGTAAATTACTGATCACTCTGTTGTTCCACTTTGCTAAATCTCCGAACTCTGGTTTGGCAAAACGGTCGGCTCCGGGGAAGAAATCATCCCACGGTCTGAGAGGTGCAAGCTCCATCTTGGCTGCCATGTCTTCAACGTGTAGTTAAAAGACACACAAACACAAACATACCCACACGGGCTGCGTAATATTTTGACAGGTCAGCTGATCACCGTCTGAGCTGCGAGCGAAAAGGGGAGGACAAGAAGCCGTAGTCTCGCTCAAAATCTCGCGAGAGCCAGATTTTCATAGAAGTGCTTGGAATTTCAGACTGGCGTTCAAGAATGCGCAGCAGCACCCCCCCATTTTAAAGAAAGAACATATGTAAAAGAAACAAAACAAAAAACAACAGCCCACGATAGTAATTCAAACAATTTAAACAATAAAGTAAACCACAAGGCTGTTGTTTGTTTAGATGAATTAAAGACACTAATTACAAATGTTGCAAACACATTGTTATGAGATAGTTTCTATCTATGCACCTATCTCTATCAACACCTTGCCATGTGCCATTCAAAGAAGAAACCACATCTATATCACTGGGTTACATTTATGAAGATCTATTGGCTCTTCAGTTTTATTTATTTATCGGAAAGCAGAAGAAGAAAACATAGGAAGTTCAAACTGTTGTGTGCAGCGCAGCTTTGACACCCGTGAACACAGCAGACAGAATCGAGGACATGGGACCGTGAAAGTATGGCGGATGCCGAGGAGCCGTAAGTCTCAATGGACGAAAAATATAATTTTACCACACTTTAACCCTCGCGGTTTGTTGTCGATACGGCACGCTTAATCCCTGCTTTCCTTTCTTCTTCCAGGGAGAAGAAAAGAAGGCGAATAGAGGACCTGACTGAGAAGTTAGTGACGAATGCTAAATAAAGGTCTCTGACTGGCAGCAGGTTTGCGTTGCATAGTGAGCAGCGACTGCTGGGCCAGGAGACATGAAAATAAACATATTAGCAAGGGACATCCTTAATAAACCAGTTAACTGTTTGTAAAATTTACCCATTAACACCATGAATCAATTCAGTGTCAAACATAAGGAACAGACCCTGCACTGCAAGAGTGACTAGCACATTATAGCTGTGCACCAATTCCATACTACAAATTAATCCTGAGCAGGGTTTGAGTTAGTGTTCAAGTGTAAAAAGTGACTATTAAGTAAACACATAAAAGTCTGTATTAATGAGTGAGTGTCCCATAATGCAATGCAGAAATTAAATCGAGGAGCTACAAACATCAGGGAAATATAGTGTGTAAAAACAATAGTGGTGAGAATAGCTCTGAAAAGAAAGTTCAGTTGTCACTGTAATTACAGATTTGCAGTTCAGTATCTAATGGGCAATGTATTACAGTATGAAAAAGCAGAAATATATAGATTTCTTGTATTCTAACTGCAAAAACTATATTATAGAGAGCAGGGCAAACTATACAATTGTTGTATGGAATTGGGACACTGCATAAGATTTTGAAGATTGTCAGCCATCTTTGTTGTACATCTGGTTTTCTGATAAACCTGCAGCACGAAGAGATCCAGCATTACCCACATTTATATGAATCTTCTTTGAAACAAATATATAATTTAATTTAATCAATGTCACTCAATTTATATGAGAACATTTAATTGAATTGAGTACACTTCATTAAATTTGATAAATTTTACTCAACTTAATTTCATTGAGTAAATTACATTTAAGAAATGACCTTTGGTGTTCAAAGGTTAAGGTCATGGTGACCTCACATTCTGGTATAGCGATATATCAGGAATGCCCACACAGAATGGCGTTGTCTGGTAGTCCACCAAACACTAATTGGTTTTGCTAATATTGAAAAATCGGCAAAACCAATGAGTTTGAAATTTCTCCCTCTGAAAATTAAAAATATGAAATAAGACATAAATGGCATGTTAGTAGGGATAAGTAGGGAGAAATGTACCCATTTAAGTTATAGTACAAGTTCAGTGTATCTTGGTATGTTGTGTGTCCAGAATGGCTGTAGATGGTGGACACAGGGACAGTGGTTGCGACTGGGATGGCCGGTGGAATCATGTGAGGAAGTTTTTGGAGAGACCTGGCCCTTTCACCCATCCTGACTTTGAGCCAAGCACTGAGGTGACACGGAAATGCCTTCCTGTTACAGAATGCATGCACTTTATATGTCAATCTAAATCAGTGTAGTGTGAAAAGTTACAGTGATGTTTCTTAAATGCAGTTCTTTAAACATTTTGATGCTTTTTTCACTCCAGTCTCTGCAGTTTCTGTTGGAGACATGCAAAATTCTGGTCATTGGTGCAGGAGGACTTGGATGTGAACTCCTCAAAAATCTGGTGGGAAATGCCTTTAATCATTCTACTTTATATAAATGTACTTACTTAAGTGTAAGCTGAGAAAATACACTGGTTTAGATAAGTTCTTATGTTGTCTTCTTGTGCTTTAGGCTCTGTCTGGATTTCGCCTTATTCATGTTGTTGACATGGACACTATTGACGTCTCCAACCTCAACAGGCAGTTTCTTTTCAGGTAGGTGTCACCTCTGTTTTTCATCTTATAGTTTTACCAGTAGTTTAATATTAGACAAATACAGTATGAGGTGAAAAAAAGGTGTGAGATACTCATCCACAGTTTTAATTACCCATAATTATGTACATAATTATTATTAATTTACATGAATGTGCATAATTTGCTTTTCTGAAATATGATATTATGGTCTAATAGCTGTCAGCAACCATGTCATGGTATCTGTGATCGACTAAAATGAATTTGCTGGTGGTCAAAGTACTCAGTTCCTTGACTTAAATATAGTAACAGTACCCATATTTCCCCCTGAATTATTGCAGAAATAAGGATAATCAAATCAAAATCATCAGGCAAAGTACAAGTCACTTGAATTTGTACTTAAATGTAAGTGAGTTTGCGTCTTGGTGACTGTAGCACTGGTCTGATTAAATCTGGTTAGATTCAACATCTTATATATATAATTAACTGCTTTATAAATCCATTTAGGCCCAAAGATGTTGGACGACCGAAGGCAGAAGTAGCTGCTGACTTTATCAACAGTCGTATCCCTGGATGTAAAGTCGTCCCGTATCCTTTGCAGCAACAATTTTCACAGCTGAAAAGTAACTCAGGTTTAGTTAACATTGTCTAAAATATCTTGATGGTGATTTCTTTTTTCCTTATGAATAACATGCAGTCACTTTAAAAAGATCCAAGACTTTGATGAGTCTTTCTACAGGCGTAAGTGTATTTTTTCTATGCATTAGCAGAGTTCACCAAGTAAACACCTCAGAGGTTCAAAACACTCATCTTGTCTTTGCAGAGTTCCACATCATCGTCTGTGGACTGGACTCCATCATTGCCAGACGCTGGATGAATGGGATGCTGGTAGAAAAGAGAAATTTGATTCAGTTCATTGTATTTCCTTCTCTTTACCTGATATAAGTGTAATCTTTGCTTATGATTGATGTTGCCTTCCCTAGATCTCCCTCCTGAGCTATGAAGACGGAGTCCTGGATCCCAGCTCCATCATTCCACTCATCGATGGAGGAACGGAGGGCTTTAAAGGAAATGCTCGTGTCATTCTGCCTGGCATGACTGCATGCATCGACTGCACACTGGAGCTGTACCCGCCACAGGTCACTTTCAGCAGCAATTTATCTTCTAGTTTCACTTTTAAGAGTTTTTTAAACACAATAAAAGAATGAATGATATGACAGAATAGTCCATCAAGCTCATATAAGCTACATCTTTCACATTTACTGTTCGGTTTGTGTTTTGGGTGAAAGACAGCATCTGTGAGGCATCTGTGGTGCACAGAAGGTTATGTTTTACTTTTCCATCTGCAGCAACAGCTGTTTGTGTTTGGAAAAAATAAAAGACCTGGATCATAAGTGGAAATAGCTACCAGACTAAATAGGCAAAGAAAAGAGCACCACCTACAGAAAGGTGTTTTCTTGGAAGGGAGGTACAATAGCAGTTGACTTTAATTTAAATTTTACAATCCACAGATTAATTTCCCCATGTGCACCATTGCGTCAATGCCAAGGCTGCCAGAACATTGCATTGAATATGCCAGAATCTTACAATGGCCAAAAGAAAAGCCATTTGGAGGTAGGCTAAAATATCCACATCTTTATTTTCTACTTTACCACATCTAATCTAGTCAGGAAAACCTATATCTGTACGTTATTACCATAAAGGCTATTAACCTGGGTCTTCTCCTTTTCTAGATACCAGCGTAGATGGAGACAATCCAGAGCACATCCAGTGGGTGTTTGAAAGAGCCCAAGAAAGAGCTGCAGAGTTTAACATTACAGGAGTGACATACAGACTCACTCAAGGTAAACCTGCGAATAATTTATTCAATGCAAATGTGGTACATTAAAGTTTTTTGATGAAACTGATACATTTCTCGTCATTGATTCACAAGTATATGTAATACTGTGATGAGAAAGATGTCTGTTTGTTGTGCCACAGGAGTTGTGAAGAGGATCATTCCTGCTGTAGCATCAACTAATGCTGTTATTGCTGGTACGAAACTCAAACGTTTTTGACGAATTAGCTGTTGCTGTTAAGAGATTTTGACATTTTTGTAATATTTTTGATGAAGACCCTTGTCTAAGCCGCTTGTACTTAGTGTTGTAAGGCCTGTCAAGAGCTAACTGTTCTTGCATGACACATATACCACTGTTGATTTTTTTCATCTAAAATGACTGTCACTAAAGATTTTATTAGGTACTGCTAGCTATCTATTTAATGCTAATTCTGTGAGTTTGTTGAAAACTCTGTCTCCAGACATTTTTATCTTCCACTTGACTCTTTTCTAAAATAATAACCATGTAAAAGAATCATAAACATGCACATGATGGCTGCATACATGATATGACGCTAAAAGATGAGGCTAAAGCTTCATGTCTCAGGCAAAAAATCAGTAAAAGTCATTGTTGTTGTATTGCATGGTAAAGCTAGTTAGCCGTAGTGTTTATAGGACAGTATTACAGATAAAAATGTAATTAAAATGTTATCGTTCTAACCCTGCTTAGAGTGCCTGTATTGTTTACTGTTCAAATCAGGTTTCTCTTTCCTAAGAGAAAAGGTGTTTAAGATGAGGACTAACCATTGTGCTTGGCAAAAATAATGGCCTTCTCTGGTTAATAGGAGCTATTTGCAATTTTTGCTATCACTTCATGGCCAACGTTAGCATTAACAGCTGTTTCCTTAGCAGTCTAGAAGAAACGTTACGAGTTCAGCATCAAACGTCATTCCTTTACTTGCTAAGAGCTGAGCTGTCACTAGTGGTGGAAAGCAACCCTCTTGATTTGAGGTATTTATATCACTTTTTTCTTGTACTGAAGTTAGCATGCTAACCAGCTAGCTTCAGCTCAGTTGGCGTGTATCGTCACTTTTTGATACAGAGTCACTGTAACGTCTTGTCTGCCCTGAAGAGGTAGTGCAGCGCGTATTATAACCTCTTGTCTTGTAAATGCAACAGTAAGATTGGTAAGTAAACAGCTGTTAATGCTAAAGTTGGCTATATAGCAATAGCAAGACTTTATGATAGCTCCTTTTATGAGTTTTGTGCTGGAGTTGAGTGTAAACTTTCCCAAATTCAAGATGGACAGAGCTGATCTTGTTACTCTAAACTCAGATATGACATATTGTACTTTAAGAATGATACAATGAACTTAATTTTGCTTTTGTTCTCCACAGCTGCTTGCGCCACTGAAGTTTTTAAAATTGCTACAAGGTTGGTAGCAAAAACATTCTGAATCTCTCATTCCCATTATCTGTTGATTTTTTTTCTAATGAGCATTACTTACAATTACTAACATAACATTTTATCTTTCAGCGCATATATTCCTTTAAATAATTACCTGGTCTTTAATGATGTGGATGGACTGTACACCTACACTTTTGAAGCCGAGCGAAAGGTTTGTTTTGCCCTAATTTGAGTAAGTAACAGTGGTGTCAGCAGAGTAATGTACATTTTTTTGTACAGAGAATAACGAGTTTACTCCGCATCCTCTTTGATTTGCAGGAAAATTGTTCAGCATGCAGCCAGGTGCCTCAAGATCTCCAGTTCCCTCCTTCTGCCAAATTACAGGAGGTTTTAGAGTACCTGACAGAGAATGCCTCTCTGTGAGTATTCAGAAAAACAGTTTTTAATGCTACTTCAAGAGAAATAACAATTATAAGGTTAAGATTGTGTGTAAATGTTTTCCAGGCAAATGAAATCCCCAGCTATCACCACAACTCTGGAAGGGAAGAATAAGACGCTGTATTTGCAGGTAATATATTTCATCTTTGAGAATGCTGCATGGTGTTTGATCAGCAGCATTTTATTCCAAACTGTAATTAAACTATCATTTCAATTTTATTCCAGTCTGTTAAATCCATCGAGGAACGAACTAGGCCAAACCTCTGCAAGACTTTGAAAGGTAATAAGAAGCCGTACTTCAGTCATCCCCAGTTTGTCCAGTGTGACCTGCTTAAATTCATGATAACACATATTAATAATTAATATATTTTTTCTACTAATGCAGAGCTGGGCTTGTCGGATGGACAGGAACTAGCCGTGGCAGATGTCACCACACCACAGACAGTTCTCTTCAAGCTCAATTTCACCGCATGAACTTCCATTAAAACATACCGCACTGATATCAGATTGACTGCATCTGAATACAAACTGGGTGTTACATCACAAGGTTACTGTGATGTTGCAGTCACACATTTGATATGATTATGTAAATGCGTATGGTCTCACTTGTGGAATAGGATTGGTTGTTGTATGAACATGAAATCAGTTAACAACATTTTTTTTTTTGTATGTGTTATGTTTACTTCTTTGTGTATTTGCCCTGTGTTGACTTATATTGTTGCTATTTACCTGTAAGTCAAATGAGAATAATGATGTGCACTATGCTCTAATAAAGTTTTATTATCATGGTTGTAGACAAAGCCTATTTTACTAGATGATTTCATTGTTTTTCTTTACTTAGACGCAACAGGTCACCTCACTGTTAATCATGCAGGACTTTAATTGGATTACACCCATAACACATGAAAGATTTTTCTAAGATCTTGGGAGAAAATCTTTAAGATAACAGTAACAAATAGATATTTTGTTAATCGAAATGATAACTGAATGTTCAATCAATCCCAAAGAAGTAGTCCCAGCATTTTAAGAAATAGTGAGTTAGATGAGAAGATTATCCAGCAGCTGGTGAACTTACTTTTCCCATGACTCTGCTTTAAAATGTTTCACTGGGCAATTATTTGTTTTAATATTTTACATTGCAAGTTTTTGTTGAAGCCTTATTAATTTGAGTTTTTACAGTTCAGGGTGACACAATAAAGTATAATAATAATAATAATAAATCCTACATCTCACATTCACTCCTTTCCAAACTGTAAGAATAAATGAATATTTCACATTGATATGAACCCAGACTAGCTGCAGAATGCTATCTTGTATTGATTTTTTTTTTTTAAACTAACCCTAACCCCAAACTCATAGAAAACTAAAAACTAAATCAAGTATTTCGTGACAACTAATCAAACAAGGGGGCTTGTCCTCTTTCAGAAGCAGTGTATCCTCTCTTTCCACTGTGTGACAGGACACGTCTCTCTCTAAGCTTCTTAGGCCGCTAATGAAAGTGGCCGCATATTGTCCCGGAGACAGATGGTTTCTGTCTTGATTAAGTTTTAATTTTCCGACGGGAAAAGCTCACAGCAGCTTTGCTCCTCGGAGTGATCCCACTGTGTTCACAGACCAACACATCTCTAACATCACATCCTGCCTGAGAGCTACAGTAACTTCAGGAAGAAGAACTGATGTGTGAAACTGCAGGTTTTCGCTGAGCTGACGTGTTGACTGTCATCTCCTTCAGCTGGGGCGTCATTAGGTGATTGCTTTTTTTCTTTTCTTTTCTTCTCGCTTTTACTCTGAATTGAGGTAGAAAATTTCAAACTGGAGGATCAAACATCGGTGTCAAACTTTTGCATCCTTGCTGAGGAGTTCGTCGAATGGTATGCATGATGTAAACACAGACACCGATGGAGGCGCCAGCAGGGGATTATCATGTACATCAATAACCCCAGCAGAGGTAAGAAGCTGAATAAACAATCCAAATATGAATTTCAGTCACTGACCACAGTCTGACTTCAACGCTGGCTTACTTTACTGTTGAGCAAAAATCAATATATCCTATATTTTGATGTCATCTTTTCTCTATTAAATGTTCTAATTGAATGTTCAAATGTGTAAGACTCACTTTTATTGATGGTGACAATATTGTACAACACAGTAAACAGTAGTAGCATGTACTGGTGTACTAGTGTTTTGGCACAAATATGACAAACAAAAGTTATGTTCATGGACATATAGCTATTGGTCGAGGATTGATGCATTTATCATCGAATGCAAATGTGGAATATGTGTAGAACTTTATTAGTTTATAAAACCAATTGATTCATTAGTCGATTGACAGAAAAATACCAAACATTTGCTGGTTCCACTTTCTTAAATGTAGGGGCTTGCTGCCTTTTTTAAGTTTTGGACTCAAAACAGGCAATTTGAAGGAATTGGGCTCCTGGATTATTGATATTTTATTGACTTCATGATTCATTGAGAAAATAATCTGGAAATGAATCAATTATGAAAGTAAGTGTTAGTTTATAACCTGTACATCACCTCAAACTAATGAATTAAGCGTTTACTTTATGTAATCTTTGTCCTGCATTCATTTCTGCTGTACTTTGACATAAAAGTCCACGTCCCAGTTTTTCTGTGACTCACGTGGAATGCAAGTTGTTTTGGAGGGAGAGTTTAGATGTTTATAGCTGAAGGATAATATGAGTCAGAAAAGAGTGCAAGGACCCACTCTCATCTGCCTCCAAAGTTGCCACTGATCAGGCTTTTATTTGCTTTGGCTTAGCTTTGTGATGTGAGTGTCATAATAGAGCAAAGAGATGCACAGTCTAATGAACAACATATCAGTACTCAGGAATTCTCAGGAGGATTTAATAATGCATATTATTTTGCTTTAAGGTCACACGCTTTAGGGGAAACTATTGGCCTGATTGGGTTAAAGTGTGTGTAAAGCTCTTTTTCTGTGCAGGCAAGATGGAACTGAACACATCGGCTCGGCCATTACACTGGGGTCTCCTGATTTTCTGTATAGTAAGCCTCTGCAGCCAGCTAGTGTCCACTGGCAACCAAAGCTCCCGAGGACAGACAGGTAGGTGTCAGACCCAACCAGACCAGTCACACACCCCCTGAGGGACTCATTATGGCTCCTGGTCAACGGCCTGGTCGCCTGGTACAGAGTTCAGTACAAGCAACAACAACCTTAGACTCAATCTGCCTCTTACTAGAAACAGAAGTGAATATGGAGGAAATATGTATATTGAGATTCTCTAAAAAGGATTTGATAGGCTCAATCTAATCCTTTCTACACCATGCTGCTGTAATGTACATGACACACTGAACATTTAACCTCTGCAGTATTACATGGAGGGATAGGGGTGTTTCAGTACATTTCAGTACAGTGGTGGTGGAAGAAGAATTAAGATTCTTTACTTACATCAAAGTACCAATACAACAATGAAGAAGTACTCCATTAAAAAGAAAAAGTTCAGAAGTACCATCAGCAAAACTGACTGAAAGTATCTTAAGTAAACGTGTTAGACTAATAATATTATAAAGATTTATTTTTGTTAGATTGTTATTACTGATGCACCAATGCATTAGCAGCATTTTAACTACTTTATAAACCTTTGGATAATTTAAGCCACTGGTTCCCAACCTTGGGGGTGGGGTCCCTGCAAAGGGTCACAATATGGCGTGGAAGAAGAAAAAAGAAAAATGTATAAGCATATCCAATGTTATTTTTCTGTTAAACCGTAATCTGAAAAGTAATGTATCGCTTTCAAATAAATGCAGTGAAGTAAAAGTACAATGTATTTAGTTACTTTTCATTAGTGCCAAAGCAGCAACCTCACATGGATAACTCCAATATGAAACCTGATATTTGTCTACATTTTTTTAAATAATAACATATTTAATTTCTTGGCCTTTGCCTTGATTATTGTCTGATTTTAAACTACACTTTAATTATGAATTAACCTTCCACTCCTGCAGGTATCATTGGCTGTGCAACCAGACAACTCAGTTCTTAATTAGCAATAAGCATGCATGGGTTTGTCTCTTTTTGTTTTTTACTTCTGCTCTGTTGCCCCCCCGTCAATTAGAAGTAACAGCATGAATCACCGGCGGGGTTTTAATCAGAAGCAACGTTCAAGTTCTTTTATTTGCTTTTCTGTGAAATGATGCAGAAGATATTTCTGTTTATGCTGTTTATTCTGATCAGTTCTGTTCATACACAATCTGGAACCTGAACTTAGATATCTGAACATGCTGATGATTGCTGCTAATATGATTTGATATTTGTCTGACTTCACTGTGACACGAGTGCTGATGCTTTTTATCCACTTGGTGGTGCTCTAGCTTTAGAAACATCCAAATTAGGTCTGAAGTACACTTACACTTGCTTACATGGTCATATGAATGAGCGTAACAAAAGGATTGGTGTATTCATTTAAATATTACATCTAATAAAGTCTGGAAATCATTGCAATCTGACCACAGCCATCTGTAAAGGCTGAAATCATCCAGGCTGCATCCACTTACATGCAAAACTCAGTATGAAAAATTGACATCTTTCCCTCCAAATTTTCTTACTCAGGGTCATCCCAGGAGAGGACAGGGACTTGTGAAGTGGTTGCTGCTCATCGTTGCTGCAATAAGAACAAGATTGAAGAACGCTCTCAAACAGTCAAGTGCTCCTGCTTCCCAGGACAGGTGGCGGGGACAACAAGGGCTTTGCCCTCTTGTGTTGAAGGTAATATTACCGGCCCCCTCTTCTACCTCTCTTAACCAGAACTATTCTGACATGACATGAATATATTATTTGTCAAAGTAGAGTCAGGTTAGTCAGTTTCACCATAGTCCACTGATACTGAGCCTGTTAAGGACCAGAGTGTATGACATCTGATCGAGATGTTTTTTTCCAAACAACTCATCTTTTGAAGTCTTTCCATCTAAAAAGTGACCTTCTGCTCCATTGTGCGCCAGCCTCCATTGTGCGTCAGAAGTGGTGGTGTAAAATGGAGCCCTGTCTGGAGGGGGAGGAGTGCCGAGTTCTCCCTGACCTTACTGGCTGGTCATGCATCTCTGGGAACAAAGTAAAGACAACAAAGGTGAGGTGAAGGCCTGCGTTAGTCTGAGTCACAGTGGCACCAACACTATACAAAAGACATAACACAAAATGGCTTTAGTTTAAGACACAGTATTTATAGATTCTTACATACAGTCAGACAATAAATCTCCTCCTATTTATTGCCTTACTGGCCGACAGACTTGTGAATTCTCATCATAAAGCTTTATTTTAGTAAGCTCTGCTTTGATGCTGAAAGATTTCCACAATCAGCCATAATAATCTCTGCTTCCATTGGCCATATCAACTGTCTTGCTCTCCACCAGGCACAGTGGGCTCAGAAAACCCTAATTCTATAATCTGGTGAATGATGGGGCCAAGAGGACAAACATGAAATAAGCTGTAAACTAACGCTGAAAACTAAAACCCACGTAATTAAATCTGACGGCCAAAGGAACCCCCCACCCCCCCAATGCATTTAGAAATGTGCTTTTCTGATGAGTTGTGTTTTCGTTGAACTGTTTTACATGTATGATTCCTGGGGGAAACATTTTACGGTGAGACAGAGGCAAGTGAGTGAGCACTGGCTATTCAGTCGTCATGTGGCCTATCAGATTATACAAGTGAACAACTGAATAAAAAAAGACAGAGAATACACTTGACCTTTTCACTTAGTTTTATTTTAGTGTTGCTATGTCCGTCAAGCCCTCTGTTCTTGCACGGCACATATATAGTTCATAATGATAGGGAGGAGAGGCAGGTTTCCTTTCTTGGTAAGTTTTTGAAACAATTGATCTTCAATTTCACACAGAGGCAAAAACAAAAGCAGTCAGACAACCACGGATGTTGTTGACTGAAATTAAAATTGTTACTAACAAATTTGATCAGATGTAGCTAGTTTTTACCATAAGCTAATGACAATGCTAAAACCTCATGAGTTGCTTAAGTTTTAAATGCTCTCAGGTGACTCTTTGTAAAATGAGAATCCTGTAAAGGCGTTCTTAAATATACAGTAGATGAAATAATGCTACAGAAAGGCTACATGACAGGACATGACCATCCATGTAGAACATTGAAATCAAGGAGCAGCATTGTTTGGCTACTGCAGGATAGAGCTACAGTTACAAATATTAGTTATAAATAAAAATGTAACTAAAATGTTTTTATATCATAATTTATATGGTTTGGATGTTCATGATAAAAAACTACACAATATATACAATACAATATTTATAATATAACACAAGTTTGGCTGGAGCAGATCAGCTAACTTACTCTAAACTCTGGTATACTAGCATCCTGGCTAGCACAGGGTGAATGTTCCAGTCCTGAACACGTTTTTCTAATTTAACTTGAAACCAGACATTTTTTTCCTATTACTACTGTAGGTAGTATTCTATTTAGCTACACATGCTAACAATCACATATTACATTGAAGCACAGTTTATTCCACATTTACATTTGTGTCCTTAGTTTTACTGAGTCTAAAGAAAGGGTAACCCTCCTTCTAGAGCTCCATGCACACCATTTCGGCAGTGTGGAGAAATCAAAGAAATCCACAGCTTGGTAGGTGTGCCTGGTTTACTGTAGATACATTTGCTAAGCTATGATTGGACTTTTTTTTAGGTGTTCCTGGTTCTGGAAGTAGAAGTGCCATAAATGTTTTCATAAATGATAAGAATACAGTAACAAATAAAATACAATAAAATTTTATCGAAACCCTCAGCTTTATCTTGTATAAAATATGCAGAAATAATTGTGATGGAAATGAACAAAACGTGAGTTGTGTAATTTTTTTCCTTTATATGTTGTTGTTTGTAGGTGGCGCGGTAGCAAGACAGAAGCTCCATCTAATTAGTACAAGCCCGTCCCGAACTGCAGCAGTCACCTCATCTAACACCGGACTCCGAGGACAGTGAACACCCCATCAGATAGAGCGAAGAACAATATAGATTTAATTAGATATCTCCTGGCTGAGTTTTAAACTGCAGGAACTCATTATTAATTTCCTTTGGCTTGAACACAATTTTAGTTGGGGTTAATCCCATGGAGTGGACAATCTATTTGCAATTGACTTAAGATAAAATGATGCAGCACCTTTTTCCCAGCCTGAACAGACAAGCGACTGCAAAAGTCTGTACCATTGTTTCAGTGCTTGATATGCAGGGCACATTGTGATGCACTCAATCAAAGTTTGGATGGGCCTGCTGGCAGACACTTAAAAAGAGATTTTGTGGATTTTCATGAGGCAGAATGTGAATCCAGTCAGTGGCTTGTGACACTCTCTGCCGATCAAAGCACAGGACCACAAATACTGAGAAATTTATGATTATGTAGCATTTGTAGACAATGCTGTCCCACAGACGTACTCTGAGTTTTGTAAAGAGGTCAGATCCCTTTGGAATAGTCCTTACCACAAAGAAGCACTCTCAAAAACACATGCACACGAATGAACGAACGAACGCACACACGCATGCACATGCATGCACTCACACGCACGCACGCACGCACGCACGCACACACACACACACACACATACATACGCACCCACACACACACACAGAGGCTGCTTTTCGACTCCACTGGTTGGACAGGCCACCACCTGCAACGCTGTGATGGCATGCACACAAGCATGAAGCCCTGATGCAAAACAAAGACTGTTTGAAATGCTAATCATGGGGAGAAAGGGGAGAGAGAAGAGAAGAGGAGCTTCTTCACTGCTGAGAGTATTTACATCATGCTTTTGTTTGTCTCTCTAAACTGAGTACTCCTGTGGAGGGGACTCCGCTTATAGTAATGATGGGAAATATTGGAGTTTCTCTGCCTTGAAGCAAATTGTAGCTACTAACAGAACAGAATGTTTACCATTATTACCACTTCATCAGTTGTCCTCTTTACATGAATAATATTCTCCCTCATCCCTGATTGCCTCTCTTTTATCGCTTGAGTTCAGCCAAACATTTTGCTTTTTACCTTTGTAATGAAGAAACATTTTATAATAACAGGAATACAGCAACTGCAAATCATCCCATCTGAAGCATCAGATTTGTATGAATGCCACACGCTGTGCTGGATGAAAGCAGCTGAATTCTAAACAGTTTGCACAGCGTTTACCTAACGCAATTATGCATTATGATCGTTTTTGTTGTGAGAAGATTCCTCACTGAGCTGTCATGCAGTCCAAGGCAATTTACGCATGGGCTTGCTTTGTAAACATTCAAGTTACAATTATTATTTAATGTTTGGAGTGTTGTGAATGTTGTCAAAATGGTAAAAAAGAAATCATGTTATTCTAATATTCATTTCATGATACTCAGTTGTGCCAGATATTTTAGAAAACCACTCACTTAAATCTGATGTCATCCAGAGTAATATACCCTAAGTGACTTTTCGTAGGTTCACTGAAAGCTTATTACACAACTAATTGTTCTTGTAAATGCGGTGATTGTGTTCAGGAGCTTCGTAAACACCCGTGTCTCGATTATATCTGTGTGCCGTATCGTAGCCACTTCTATAAAACCATCAGGAGCGGGATGCAGCTGACAACAGTATTATAAAAGAAAAGAAGAATGGTGCTTCAACATTAATGTTTACAAAAGACCATGGGTGTTTTAAAATGCAATACATCTATGTAGAGGACGGACACAACAATAGAAACTCTCTACTATATTATGCAATCCACTCCAGAAATGCCACCAGCTACTTTATGGCATCAAAATGAAATTACCTTAGATTTAAGATTATACCCTTCTGACATAATTCATGTTATTACACTGTGCAGGTGGTCATGTGATTTTGTACAACCTGTATAGAGGAAAGCTTCTTATAAAATTGTTCAGTATTTATTGTAAGAAGATTCAGACCAGACGAATAGACTTAACCAGACCAGATGAATAGACTCAAAAATGTAACTCCACCTTTTAGCTGTTTATAAGTTTTCAAGCAAAAATACTAACCAATCTCTGTTCTTGATCTCTGATTCCCTTCTTTCCTTTGTCTTATGTCATCATTAACTCAGTATGTTTTCATTTTGGTGAGTTGGTCGGACAAAAATATCCAAACTGAAGACATCACCTCGGGCTTGATGGGAATCTATCACAGTTTTCTGGCAACCTATACACCAAAAGATTAATCAAAAAAATAATGGGTAAATAAATCAATAATGACAATAATGATTGCAGTTACAGCCCTAAAGTTTTTCATGGTTTTTTCATGGTTTTTGTTTTTGTTCAGCTTCTCTTTAATGCAGGCACACTGTTGATGATGCCTGCCAACTCTGGGAATAAAGAAACATACATTTAAGTCTATTCTTGAACTCTTCAGGCAAATGGATTGTGACTGGTAAAGATGCTTTGCAGCGACTGAATTAACTTCTTAGACTCTTGAAATTGAAGTTTACATAGAGTTACATACAAGTTAAGCTCAGGAGCTGGTTGAGCTTCTGTAGAAGTCCAACTGTAGTCTTTTCCTATATTCTGGCTCATTGAACCATTCCCCATCTTATATTTATGTATGCATATATTGCACAGAAATGCAAAGCTCATTGAAGTTAAAGGTCCCAAGATTCCCCCGACTGTTCTTAAAATCTGAGTAGACCTGGACAAGAAAGCTTTGGAAGGATCAGGAACCCGTGGAGCTACACTCTCTCACTGAAGAAAATGTAGCAAAGAAGCTGCAAAAAAGGATGAATCCAGGGGGAATTTAACTGAATAAGTCGATGTGTGACTTCCATATTATTACCATCCTCACACTCTCTTCTGTGTTTACTTCTTCACAAACATATCGAGATTTAAATGCTTTATTCACAATATATTTTTTACTGGCGTGTATTGTCGGTAATACTTTCCACCTTTATGGCCATATTTTGTGAAATAAGAGGTTTTGTTTTTTTTTTACTTTCAATGACAACTAAGTGTTTGGAATACAAGTTTGAAATAAGGCAAATTCTTTTACACCACAGTGGGGTTTATTCCGACAGTGACAGCATGCATCCACAAATTTATGCCTATATTCCTAAAATACCAGCAGAATTCACGGCTTTCTTATTCTGATTCATTTTCAAAGGAGCTGGTGTGACATTTATTAGGTGAGATGTGTCTTAAATAAACTTTATGATTCATACACACTCATGCAGACTCTTACAAAAGTTTAAGAAACCTGTGCAGGGCTCCTTGATTACCTTTTTATCTGTAAACTAACCTTAAAGCCAGTCAAGAGGGCTTTAGCTCTGCGCTTTTGTACAAACTGAGCAGAAACCCTCTGAGCACCTGTCATAATATATGGCTTTAAAAATGAAAATCACATCGCAAATTCAAAATGAAAGCAGCCAAAATAAGGTAATTAAGGTAGGAGTTATAGGATCCTCACTCCTTAGCTGCACACAAGAAAAAATACCTTACAGCTGAGGCAAAAAAAAAAATACAGCGAATCACCAACAGATGAACAGATGATTAAATAAATTCTTCATTTTCTCCTTATCGTCCACAAATGAGACAGAAATAAACTCAATTGAGAGACATTATTTAACGGGAATGAACAATTCTTCAGACGTGACTCTCATAATTCAAACCTGACTCATAAATTACATATTTCTGGCAACTTGTTTGATATCGGTTTCCAGTTGATATGTGGCAAGAAACCTTCACTCTCTTGAGTCTCTCTATTGATGACAGTAGTTCATGTTCACTAATAGAAAACAATCTGTCTTGGGGCACATGAAAAACATAATGGAAACACTGTTCTATTCCCCTTTAACAACTTTTTCCTCATCTAGAGTTGACACTTGTAATAAAAAATGTAAACACTCTTCCCCTTGTCTTGTGTGTGTGTGTGTGTGTGTGTGTGTGTGTCTGAACTAAATTAGCCTTCTTTTACTGCAGGCAACTATAGTGTATAGGTGACGTGGAGCGATAGACTGAATGTAGTTTGGCCATGGCTGAGAGGTTTCATCTATTTGCTTTGTCATTATGCAAACATACTATCTGGAATAGAGATTCCATTTTTGCTTAATTAAAACAGAAGGCTGAACAATTACACTAATGAACAAACATTAATCGGACAATATTAATGCTATCAGCTGTGTGTGATGTATTCATATGCATTCATGCCTCATGGCTACGTGTTACAGTAATGAAACAGAGAGTGTTTTGCACCTGTACACGGACAAGAGAAATGTTAATCCTGATGCACTGAGAATCACTCTGTATGTACTGGATGTGTAAATTTTATATGTTATTATTTAAAAAGTTCTTTTTATTTCTGACACAAGGTGAAAAAAGGCTTTTGTAATCTCACTTTATCTTTGCTTTCCTCAGCCGGGTAATAATCAGGTTTCATTTCAGTGGTTGCTGTGTAGATTATTTCAGTCTTTTTTTCTCTTCAAACATACACTGTATATCTTGAGAATAGAATATCCTGAGAAAGGAAGTCATTCTATTTCGTTCCATAAAATAATGCCAGAAGATGAAACCAAACGGCTGGTGAAGACTGAAGGTTTTGTTATCTGGATCGGGAAAGCGAAAACAAAATAACTCTGTCTTCACACATCTAAAAATCAATCAAGTAAAACTTATTATTATAAGAATAGTTTAACACTTTGGGAAATAAAATTATGTAGCCCGGTGTAAAAGTAGCTAAGGGATTAAAACATGTCAGTTCCTAATAAAGTTAGATGACAATAATTTTGTAAAGCAATTAAACTCAGAATAATTTAGTTCAATAAAAGGGAAAATTGTTACCGGAGAGGTTAAGATAAAGTAGTCATAAGCAAAATATGATGTAAATAGTTAAACAAGTAGTTAAATTAAAAATTCTAAACAATATGGGCAGCAAACCTTGGTAAACTAAAAAAAAACAAACAAAAAAAACATACTGTGTCTTTAGTTTCAGTTACTCTGATTGGTTTTCGCAGGTATCAGTCTGTGTCACCTGTGGTAATTGGTCAGAGGTGTGGAAGAGGGCGGGGTTAAAACAAAACGGAACTACAGAGAGAAGACACGAGGGTAGAAATACTGACAAATCGCTAGGTAAAAACAGCTGGTTAAAGTGTTTGTAAACAGAAGAAACACAGTAGACAGCCGTGGTTTTGCTTAATCACAGTAACATGTTGTACGAGTGTGGCTGTGCTCAGCTGAAGGCCGCGTGCCGCTGGACCAGAGGACGCCATTGCTAACGGGGCAGGACTCTCGTAGTGTGTCGGTGTATAGCACCTAAAGTTCACTAGTTGTCAGGTCCGAGGACACCATTGCTGATCGGACAATAAACTTTGAGTGTGGCTGAGCAACTACAGTCTACAAGCACAGAGGAAGTCACTGTTGATCGGAAAAAGCGGCTGGTGTTCATCCTGAGGAAGGATCACCGCTGCCATCTAGCTTCTCTCATCGGAGCTGGACCTGTTCCTCAAGGACTGCCGCCAAAACTGTGAGTTGAACTTTCTGTGTGTTGCCCTGATGAGGATCACACGGGCCTGCAATGTTTTTTGTTTGGTGTGTGTAAGTGTGTGTGTGGGCCCACTGATGTTAATCATGGAGGAATAGTGCAGAAGGGGTGAGGTCTAAGTTATTTGCCACAGACAAGACATTTAAGTTTGTATTTAGATATCTTGGTATATATGTCAATATTGTTTTTTAGTTAGTTAGTTTTTAATTAGTCTTAATGTCGGTTTTGATTTGTATGGGTTGAACTGTATGGGCTAATTTTGTTTATATACTAAAAATACTGACAGTAAACATCTGTTCCTTTTCATTCTAAAGAGTTGTTTGGGATCAGTTATTTAAAATATAGACAAACCGAAGTGAATATATGTACTGCTAATTTCGACAGGTTAAGTAATCATTAGTAGAGCATTAATCGGTTCAGTCAAAACAGGTAAACCTTTGTGGTAGCTACCTTAAGAAATTGAACCCAAACATCCCATCATTCCAGCCTAACGTGAGTAAAGCCACTTGAGCATGGTATAGAGTTTAGGGGTGCTACAGCTAAATTGTTTTTACACTTCAGTTTTTGCATGGGTTAAGCAGTGGAGATATTGAGTAGTGAGCTTTAGGGATGCTGGTAGGTGGATTTTGTTACTTGTGGTTAGAGCTGTTTCCACTTGTTCCTAGTGTTTATGCAAAGCTAAGCTAACCATCTGTTGACTCTAACTTCATACTCAACACAGAGGCATCAAAGTGTTATTGATCTCCTCATCTAAACTCTCAGCAAGAAAGTGAAAAAAGTGCATTTCCCAAAATGTCAAGCTATTCTTTAAAGGTTAGAACTAAATTGGGGCAAAGACTCTTCCCTTTGCAGAAGTGTTTAGGGACAAACAAGAACAAAGGTGTAAATGTGTGACGAGAACCCTGTCCTCTGAACCTTTGAAGTATGATGTGCCTGCACAGAAAGCTGTTTGGCGTAGGCCGTGCGTTTGTGTCTTCAACCTTCATATTAGGAAAGCCTAATTTCCTAAACTATTTTTAAAGTGTCTTGTATGGGTAATTGTGATTTACTGTCAGTCTCCATTAAAGTCAAGCGTAAGGGTGAGGCCTGAGTGGTGAGGAAGAAAATAACCTACAGCAAGACACCACAGTCTGGGAGATGGATTGGACACGAGTCGGTCGCTGCTCATTTCGCTTCTTCTGCCTCAACAGATGACACTCGCATTATGTCATTGTCTGCTACGAAACAAACAAACAAATAAGAATCTCAGACAGATAGTGTCATGGTCATAAACACGACAGTATCCCATCTGAAACAAATGTTTGAGGACAGGCATTTTACTCATTTCGATGTTACCATTAGAAGTCATTTCAGTCCCCTTAACAGATAAAAACCTTTTTATTTTCAAGGCTGAGAAACAAAACTACCAGCTTGCTCAGAGTTGTTAGTATTCATTAGCAGCACAATTTAAACTCATTTTCAGGTTTTTCAGAGGCAAGAGTTTCAGTCTGCAGTTCAAATATAAATAATAAGAGCACACAGCTGCTCTTACTCAACCTGGAGGCACTTTCACGTCATGGTAAGTCTGTTCAACCTCTCCACAAATCTGAACTATTATACCAAACCTATTTCTGCATACCTGTAGTTATTGTGTACTATATGCTGTGTTATTCACAATAGCCCGATAAAAGGCAGGGGGAGCTCATCTTTAATTCAAGGCAGGCTTGCTCACACAGAGATAAATCCTCTTCCCACTTATAAAGGAGGAAAAAAGCCTCCAAGTATTTATCTCTCTATTCAGCAATTATTTAGCCTACCTGTATCCTCTGCAATTTCAGAGAAGGCTTCAATTTTGTATTTCCGTTATGCATTTAGCTGATGCTTTTACCCAGAGCGACTGATCCTCTTCCACAATGCCAGTGTTCCAGCCCACAACATATGGCCGGCACACACTTGTCACGTTCATTCCCAAACAATCACGTCAGGTTCGCAGCAGGTTACACCCCATTCAAATCACCACACCCGGAAACTAAACAGTCTGTTGTGTTTTGTCGTCATGATGCAGTGTGATTTGATTAGAAAACAATTTTTAGCCCTATGATTTAATTTACACTCTCACATTTGCCAGCAGAAATGTCTGTAAGAAACATCCCTGCAAAAAAACACAGCATGTCAGCGGAGTGCCTCAGCATCGGACTGACATAACTTGATATAAGCCGGTGCAACAGACACTGTGCCGGTGTCATTGTAAATCTGTCTGTGTTTGCTTTGTGTGATCAAGCTGTTATTCCTTTGTGAGGACCTAACGGCATGAAAGGCCTGGTGTTCTCTGCATGAATCATTTAGATGAAAGCCTGAGGAGGAGGAGGAAAGGAGCATGAGGCACCTGATGTCACCTTTAATTAGAATCCAGTTTGGTCTGTGTTACCTTGACTTTGAAATCCCAGAATCCTGCAGGGGCAGTGGAGACAGTTCTCAGTTACAGGATGTGATTAGATTAAGTAATCTTACCGATTGTGATGCTTGATGCCTCAGAAAACAACAGCAAAGAGGAGTTAATAACTTTTACCTTGTTCAGTGTGCAAGTGTACTTCATGCACACTGTGTATGTTCAGACCTAGAAGTGTCTATCTGTATCTGGTACAGATCTAGCGCTCGCAGCAGCCGTGCAGTTACAGTATATACCGCTAATAAAAAGACAACTTGAGCGCTGGTCTTCTCCCAAGCAGATAATTATTTTTGTGTGGGGATTATATCTTGAAAGGAGTTATTTCACACTTAACACCTTATCATCACATCTCCTTGCTTTAAGTTGTCTTTAAGTTGCACCTTGATATTCATGGAGACAGAGCAGCAACTTCCAAGTGCAAGAGACTGGAGCATGACTAGACTGTCTGAGTGTTTTGAATGAAATGTGTCTTCAGAACAAACCCATGGGAGCCTCAATTCCCAGGACGTCCCTGGTGCGTCATAAAAAGAAGTCAGGGCACATCACCATCACTTGTGTCTTATTTTTCACTGTTCTACAGCTTGATGTGAGACATCAGAGCCTACAGCAGCAGCCCAGAGAGCCACTCCAAAGACTGTCAGAAAATGGGATGCTGCTTGCTTCCATCCTGCACACATTATGCTCATTTAACGATCCCATGTTGGACAGGAAACATTATTTCAAATGCTAGTTCAAATTGTGGTAGCCTGAAGCAAATAAACCAAGACCTAAACAGTGTTTTCATGTATTCATACAGACATGCAGAGCAGACGCTGCTGCCTCGGACAAACAATTTGTAATTTCAGCACAATGGATGATGGAAACTGTGCTGTAATTTGACATCTGTGTTTATGCTGCATGATCCATAATGCAGATGGAGCTAAAAGACATGCACAAGGGCAGAAACACAGCAGAAACGCTGAATACAAACCATTCAGATGCCTGTTAATTCACTATTGACTGCTAATTCAGGCGCAGCTGGATTTACAGTACAAAAGTCTTTTTTTCTCATTGAAGCTAAGCATGGCTGTTTCTCCTCATTAAAGTTCTTAATTGAGTCATGCTCTGTATGATAATGAATGGTTGTTAGTATGAGTCAGGTAGCAACTATTTGAGTTGACTATAGTTGCTATTCAAATAAGCTTAGCATGTGTTTTGCCCCACTTCTGGGCTACTTTCTGTTCCACTCACTTTTGTTCCATCTCTGTAAAAAGATGAAATTTATACTGGCTTTGGGATTTAGTTTAGTTTTCAACATTATTAGCTGTTACGTTTTGAGACCTTAGAGAGGAGGGTCAACAACCACCTCAAGAGATGGCTGGGGCTGCCAAGGGCTGTCCCCACTGCAGCTTCCCTTCAAATCCTTGTTGGAGGATTCATGGTTGGAAGAGCCAGAGAAGTGCTACAGTACAAGGACTCAAGTGATCCAAAGGTGCATAAAGCAGGGCTCAAAGTGAAGACTGACAGGAGGTGGAGGGCAGTGGAAGCTACTCAGGAAGGAGAGGTAACGCTGCATCACAAGTGGCTGGTCAGAGTGGTCGCACAAGGTCGAGCTGGGCTAGGATCCTTTCCAACTCCCCAGCATGAACAGAGGGAAGGAAACGCACCCCCTTGTTCAGAAACAGGTGAGAACAACAGTGGAGAAGACGTGATCTGCAAATGTTCGCAAAGCAGAGTGGCCAGCATGGCCACTGTCCTCCAAGCTATGGAAGCACATCCTCAGCTGTTTCACAACAGGCATTAACAGGTCTTGAAGACCTTTGCTGAAGCCATCAGAGAAGAAGTTTAGAGTGCAAAGTTGTCCTGACCCTCCAAGCAGACCATTGCCTTTGTCAAAGCTGAGGCGCAGCCTGCAGGCATCCAGACCCCAGCAAGAGACTGACAGCTGAAGCAGAAGTTCTCCAGCCATATATTGCAGCCACCGCCCTGCAACCATGCGTATTTGTGTCAGAGTCCACCAAGCAAGCTGTTCTTCTGGAGCTGTCAGTCCCATGGGAAGATCGCTTGGAAGAGGCTTTGAAAGAAAGTGTCCGCAGATGATTCCAGGAACATCACAGAAGATGTGTTCGGAGGTATCAGTAGTACACAAATGCAAGTTGGAATGTATGTAATGTATAAGAAAACTAAAGACGTGGTAGAATCAGGAACATACAGTTCACAGCATGGACAAACATTATATAGAGTTATTTAGTAGCAGCAGCAGCAGAGAGAACGAGGTGACTACAGGAAAGGGACAGAGAGAAGTTGTAGTGCACAGCAAGTGGTAAGTAACTGGGAGGTCAATTAACTAGCTTTGTCCATGCGTTAAGGCTGGCCCATGTGTCACTCACCATGGCTATCAAATGCCAAGGTAGTGAACAAAAATAATCGTAATACATAATTTGAACCAAACCTGTGAAATATATTTTATAATACGTTATGATTGCATTGAATATATAGAGTCCTGGTGTGGCTAGCTAGAACATTCAGATATGTTTATTCAGAATGAGGATATATCAGCAAATTGTAAATATATCTCATATGAAAAACTCACTGACATCATTTGTATTTGCGATACTACTACATGTGTGATACTACTACTCTGATATATTGGGTTGTATAGTTCAGTTAGGTAAAATTAGGGAATAGACACAACACTACTAGGGCTCTCAGCCTGAGTCAAACCAGGGCTGCTTTTATATCCCTGTCCAGCTCTGGTAGATTTCCAGGATCATATCATATCAAAGAAACCGATGAAAGAAACCTCGTCTGTGCATAAATAAGCTGTGTAAGAGAAGCTCTCTATTTCTGTTCCAAAACTGAGAAATTTGGCAGATCATGGTTCAAACTGGTCAGGTGCTGAGACAAAATTCTTTTAAAGATTAAAAGCAGACGATGATATAAAACGCATGAGAGGAAATTAAAAAAGAAATCTGGAGGTTACATTTTTATCTCATGAATGAGTGAACTGTTGGGTTTGAAGGAACAAACAAGCTTGGAAACAAAGCTGAGTATAAGTAGACGGTGGGAAAAAAATGAAACGAGTGGAAGGTGCAGGAAAAACTTTCATTTTTCCAGAAGATGGATGACACCCGGCACAGCACCGGCAGTCACCCAGAGTTCCTCCTGGAATAAATCCTGAGGGGTAGAGGCTGTGAAAGCAATGGCCAGTATCCCAGTGTGATACTGCATCAAAGTGTTGTAAATACAGGAGCGAGTCCTGTTACCCATTCATCTATGTGTGAGATCGCTCTCAGTCTCGTATACCTTCGTGTACAGAGAGCAAGAGTAGTGGAGCTGCAGTTAATAACTTGAGTGTTTGGCTTTAAGAGTCTGAAGGAGGTGATTGAGATGCTTTCAATTGAGATAATTATGATTAAAGGGATAGTTCGACACTTTGGGAACTACACTTATTTGCTTTCTTGCTGAAAGTTAGATGGAGTGATTGATATCACTCCCATAGTCTGTTAAATGTGAAGCTACAGGAGAGGATTAGCGTAGCATAGACATAGATAGGAAAAAGGCTTATAGCTGGACTTTACAAAAGTAATAAAGTCCACCTACCAACACATCTTAGGAACACAAATTTTACATTTTATATCTCATTTGTTTAATCTGCAAGTTTGTAAAAGCGGCACGTTATGTTTGGTTTTTGGTTTTTGGTTGGGCAGGGAGTAGTGGAAGTCACTGCTTCCGGCGAGGAAACACCCACAACTTGTAATTTTTACACTTTAATTTTTACACAGTTTTTGTCGGTTCAAATGAATTAGATGTAACATGTAAATTAGTGAGCTTTAGAGGGACTAGTGGGTGGATTTTGTTGACTTTCTTCAGAGCCAGGCTTAGCTGTTTCCCCCAGCTTCCTGTCTTTATGCTAAGCTAAGCTAAATGTCATCTGCTTCCAGCTTGGTTTTTAGCGTACAGACATGAGAGTGGTATCAATTTTCTCATCTCACTCTCAGAAAGAATGCGAATAAGTCTATTTCCAAAACTGGCCAAAATGATCCTTTTTAAAGCAGTGATTTGGCTGCTCTAGCATCAACAGATGTGTGATTACTATGATAAGAGTGGCACTCACATTAGTTACAGGAACAATGACTTTAATGGAATTTCAGCACATATCAATAGATGGCTTCATATGTACAATATCATCATCTCAATGATTTGACACAAATAAGGCATTTCAAGTATCGAAAACAACCTACTGGTATCACATTTTTGGTGAATCACTCAGTTTCAGGGGAGCTGACTTGTTACCAAATTTGACTGGTAAAGTAATTAAAGAGGTGATCAAAGGCATACTAGTACCATACAAACAAGTGGTAAAATATACAGTATCAAGATACACAAGCTGTACTTGTAAAACATCTCCCTCACAATACATCTGTTTCATTGTCAAGTCAAACCTCTTTGACCTCGTCCAAACTTTGGCTGTGTTGGGTTCTGTGGGTAAGAAAAGGGAAGATCAAGACAGCATTCAGGGACTCGAATGATCGATATTCACCACCACCATAAATAAAGTTCATGTGCACAAGAAATGACAAACAATTTATGTACAATATTTTTCCTCTTAGAATATTAAAAAGAGAAAATAAAATCCTGAGGGCTGTCAACTACTGGTCTTGCTCATCCCACGTCCTTTGATGTATTCCTCTCCTGTCTGGTGCCTCCTCATAGACATCTGTCTCACTGATGTCTGAGGAGGGACATCAGATGCTATCCAGATATTAATCCAAATGCAGACATTCATGTTCCATCTCAAAGTTAGAAAGAAATGATGAAAATATATTCATTACAAGGTTATGATGAAGTTCCCCGCAGGCAGCTTGGAGCGTCAGTATTTTCAGAAGCCTTGAGCAGGATGTGCTTTATGTATTCTACATCTTTTTACACTTTAATCTGAGAAGTGTTCATATTTCTTAAAGCAACAATAGGTTCATTGTCTTTGTGGTAATTGGTCCTGTGACAGTGCTGAAAGAGAGAAGGAAACGCGTATTTAGAAGGATGTAAATATCACAGATGAATATAAATCATATGTTTTGCCCTTTACAAAGCTTGGCAATTAAGACAGTTGAAAGAAATTAATTAGCATATCAGTGCCCCAGTATAAAAAATATGAGGCTGACCTGCAAATTAACCCTTGCACCAGAGGCATTTCCTTGCGTCCTTTCTGCAACGTGCTAATATGTTGATGTTGTGTATGGCTGAGTGTTCTGACAAGAAAAGAGAAGAAGGAAATTAAGGGGTTAGACTGTGTTATTAACAAGTCAATTTGCAGTGAAATTCCATCCCGGTAACTATGCTGTTTTGTTGATGCCACTGGTAGTGTCATATAGCGCGGTACATTTCTATCCCATTGTTCTGCTATGACATCTTGTTTCCCGCGGTCAGGAGAGGTTATCTTACCCTTGTAGTTTTGATTTTGTTGCCGGCGTAGCACATCCAGCCTGAGTTGTCAGGGAGCGTCTTGCATTCCTCCCCCTCCAGGCAAGGCTCCATCTCACACCACCACTTCCCAATTACTATGGATGCTACAGGCAACAAAGACAAGAGAAATGGTGATGCAGGTACCTCTCACCCTAACAGAGTGCAAAGCCAGATAGCACAGCCCGGCAGTTTGCAGATAAATGGCCATTAGGTGGCCTGTTTGCTAATCCTAATTATCAAATGTGTCATATTAAAGGTAAGTAACTTGGCTGTGTGTGTCATATGCATATGCTTCAGCTAAATTGTTTCAGTGTAAAACCATTGCTTATTACAATGCGGTTTCTTTATTAGAAGCCAGTTACACATGAATGCAGAGGGTGGAACTCATTCTTTTCATTGAGTGAGGGGATCGGTGGGTGTGACTGTGACTTGACTTTAATGCACGCCACATTTCTGCCGTCAGGAAAGAAAATTGCCTTAAATACAGGGTAAGTAGACAGTAAATGGTTTGTAATGTGTGACAGAGGAACAGAATATGTCAGAGTTGACATTGAGAGACCTCAAATTCCCCCAGTCCGCTCAGAGATTGCAGTAATATTTGCAAAAAGGATTTAAGATAAAAGCTGCAGGTGAGAGGTTTTCCTAAAGCCAATATGTGTTTTAGTTGTATTAGACCCTGAGCGCCAAATCCATCCTTCTTACAAGGAACTGAATCTGCGTCACTGACATTTGTTGAAGCATCTATGAAACCATTATGAAATATCTACGAGGCCCATATATAATCAGCAGCGATTCCCTCTGCATCTCTTTGCATTATGTTATTGACTCTTCCCTGAGGTATGCTACATTCAGCAGTTGTGTTTGGCTATCTGCTGTTGGAGTAAAGCTTACCCCTGCAGATACCTTCTGCTGTCTGTCAGCAGCAGAATTTGAATGTGACATTATCCCAGTTAATGTTCATCTTATCTGGGACAAGGCATTGCATGGGTGACTTAGCCTTTTATTTGAACAAATCTCTGTATCTTTACAAAACGTAACAGTTTCGTATAATAGAGTACATGTTTACTTGAATAAAAATGGAAACCATTCTTTTCCTGCAAGGCAAGCACATTCAAAACAAATATTTTTCCCCATGCAAACTTGGGACAGCGCTGTAGTAAAACCTGATATATATATATATTTTTTTTCTTTATCTGTTTTATTACTCACCATCAACACATGAAGGTCTGTTTCTGGTGGTTCCAGCCACCTTCCCTGGCAGACAAGAACACTTGACCGTCTGTGACCGCTCCTCAATACGATTCTTATTACAGCATCTGTGAGCAGCAATTACTTCACATGTGCCCCCCTCTGATAAGGAGAAAAAAAAACACAGAAAACAAACTACATTAAATCAGCATCTCAGGGGCGATCAGACAAAGCAACATTCTACTTTCTGAACACCTCGTTCTGTGGACATTTGTAGATTAACATAGATGGTTATCATTGGTTCAAAGTAAGTAATTACATTGAAGGTACTTTATTTGACTATTTCCGTTTCATGCTACTTTATATTATTACCCTTCTTCATTTCAGGAGTAAACAATCAGTTGATTGTTAGAGAATTAATCAACAGCTATTATGACTATTATGACTAGATTATTTGTTAAGTAATTTTTTAAAGCATAAATATTAAGTATTTTCTGGTGCCAGTTTCTCGAGTGTGACGATTTTCTGCTTTTCTTTGATCCACATCACTGGAAACTGAATATCTTTTAGTTTTCGACTGGTGGTCAGGCAAGACAAGACATTTTAAGATGTCATCTTGACATTTTTTGCTGTCTTGTGATTTTTTTTATTTTTTATTTTTTAGTTATATAGACTAAATGAGTAGTTGAGAGAAGAAAAAAAAGAGTCTTGTAATGCCTCATTAAAAATGAGTGTGCGGTTGGTGTCCCTTGTCAATTTTCAGATACCCATGAGTTGTTAGCAACAAAGAGACATTCCCTCTCTAAACCTCTTGCATGGTTTCATTTATATTACTATTATCTAATATGTCACAAAAAGGCAAAGATTAGAGAAAAGTCCAAGAAATGAAAACCAATTGGTGTAGCAGACCTTTCCAATTAATCGTATGGTGACGCTTCACATTTATCTTGTGACCCTTTGATGAGGCCTTGACCCATAAAGTTCGGGAACCTCAAGACTAAATTACCAGACCAATGAAAACTAGCTCCACCTCAACAAGCTACCACAGTAAAATGCTGTTTATACATTGCATTAACAACAGTATTAACAATCTAATAATCTCATATATAATAATATATCAGTCACAGGGGCATTTTACTGCTCTATATAACTGATAATTCTGATGTATGTTTACCTTTTGAATGAAAGGCTTTTACAGAGTATTTTTTTACATTGTAGCAAAAGAATATTGAATACTTCTTTCACCACGGTCAGATCCATATTTCTGCTCATAATATTGAATACATCACGTGTATCTCGTCCTTAATCTATAATTTCCATATTCATAAATTCTTTGTTTTCACAGGTTTATTTCATGCAGTGAAATAACTGTAAAACATCACACAAGTTTGCCGTAAACAAGAATAATTATTCCTGAGCTTTACACTCCTTCACTCTGCGAAATAGGCCCCTGCAGTTTGTTGAATGTAAAATGATGATGAAGAGATGGGTGAGAGCTGGAAGGGTAAAAAAAGGGACTGATAATCTATTAGCAGGAGAGGCCTGCTTCAGGTTTATCATGAATATGAACACTGGCTCCACCATGCAATTATCACCAAACTACTGGCTGTGCCCTGAAGGATGAGAGGACTGGACCGAGCGGACTCGACCCACCTCAACCGCTGGCCTCTTCCACCCACTGTGCTCAGACTCTCCACATATGAGAGTTGTGCAGCAAAGGACCGTCTGACAATTACACCCGTCAGCATGACACAAGATCAAGGAGGTTGTAGAGAGAAAGAGCAGAGAGAGGGGGGAAAAGTATCTGGTATATTGCCAGCAAAGTGATTTGAAGTAATGTTTGACAATGAGCTGTGGGTTTGTGAAATGTTTCATGGCTACATTTGCATATATCGCTTTAACTACATTTGAATATTTTGGTTTGTGAGACCCTCCTGATGCAGAGCAGTTTCTTAGAAGCAAAAACACAGCCGTGCACACCGTCTTAAGAGAAAAACCTGCCGTAGTTACAGCAGCAAACGGCATCGAATCACTGCATCTCAAAAAAAATCATCAGTCAATCAATATAAAAGCCAAGTGGTGACAATTAACTGGCCCTTATTTTAACATCCCATAATTAGCATTTATAAGAAGCATCTAAACAACTGATAACAAACAATAACATAGTTGTAAGCAGAAGCAGATACAAAGAAGCACCCATACCTTGTATACAAGCTTAATGCTTGAAAAAATAATATAATACAGTTATTGTTATAGATGATATGCTGAAACAATCCATCAGTTAATTGATTAACTGGTCAACAGAAATTAATTGTCAACACTTTTGATAAAAATTTCACTTGTGCCAATTGCAAAATATTTGCTGTTTGTAGCTTTAGCTTAAATTTGGGGATTTGCTTCTTTTCTGTGTTTCATATCGTTTAAAATGAAATATCTTTGGGATTTGAACTCTTTGTTGGAAAACAAATTACCATCTAGACACATCACATGTTTTCAGACCTTGTGAGGGGTATTTTCTGCCTTTTCTTTTCTTAGACAATGATTACTAGCTCAAAGCAAAAAAATGTTTTTGCTTCTTTAAATCCACCTTTGAAAGATTTATACATGTTGATAGATAGTTAATAAGTGCTTTATAACACACTCTGATTAATGGTTAATGCATCTAGTTGTATAAAATTATATATGATTACAGCCATTTCACAGTTGTATTATCAGTCAGTGATTATAGACCAGATAGAGATGCTTCTTTGACAAACAATCATTTTCAGTACCAATTACCAATTGTTCGAAAATAGCAAAAATACTTAGAATTTCCCATAGCCTAAGGTTATGTACTAGATAGCTTGTTTTATTCAACCAACAGTCCTAAACCCGAGGATATAGTTTACTATATTACAAAGAAAATCATCGAAACCTCATATCTGAGAAACTGGAACCAAAGATGATCTTTAATTGATAAATTACTAAATTGATTAATTGGTTATGTAAATATTTGCCCTGTCAATCAGTTAATCAACTGATCAACCAATTGTTGCTCTAAAATAGTTTTTAAAAATACATGAATAATCCCTTCAAAACATACTTATTGGAAACCATTCATTACGTGTTAATACTGCCTATTAATGTTAAATTGGGTGCTACACAATACAGTGTTATCACACAGCTTTGAATTGCAAATCTCAAATCATTTGGGATTGCAACACAGCAATTTTCAAGCTTGCCAAAAACCGGTTTACTGTTGTATATACAGCTGTGTTACATAGAACACAGTATTTGTTCAACCCAAAGCCAAACTAAGCCATAAAGTAGCTTAAATTCAAAGAATTCAAAGAAGAGAAAAAATTATGTGTCAGTTTCTGGATATAATTGAGCCATCATTTGAGACCCTGCGGGGATTAACCAGCACACAGCCCCACTTGACCCGTTGAATAGAAGTGGATCTCTAGGCTTGTCTCACACTTGATTCTTCAACTTCTACTGCACTAGATTAAAAATTATCTTCATCTTCTCTTACATGCATAAAAACCCACAAGAAACGTCAGAGAGAGACTGTGATGAACTTGACTGTGCTTCACTCAGGATGCAGTGTTTCTTCAGAGTGGATATAAAGCGTATTAGCAGTGCCAGGTTGTAAATCTGCTCGTGCAGGGGCAAGTATGAATCAAGAGAATGAGTGTCAGCTTCATAAGAAGGCGTTGATTGGATGAGGATGTTTAAAAAAAAAAAAAAAATTAATAGTCAAATAAAAAATAAATTAAAAAAAAAAAAAAATGGGTGGAGGGTAGTATCAAGAAAGCCTCTCTCTTCCCTGCTTCTTGCCAAGTCTGCTGAGCTTCTCGGGGGTTATCATGACTCCTGGCTCTGTATTTCAGAAAACATCAACAGCCTTTGGTTTAACTAAAAAATATCCAGATCTTGTAGCCGGTCTGGGAGAATGTTGCCTGCTGTCTGGTGCACTCAACAAAAGGGCATGTCTGCACAACGTTAATCGTGATGTACCAGTGGAAGCAGTGGGGCATCATTTGAAAACAACAGCCCACAGGGGTTTGTTCTTCTTAATGCATCTCCTTAATTGCATAAGACAGCCCCAGATTTCCTCTTTGATCTATTAAAAACACACTACTCAACAGAATTAACTTGCACTGCTTGTTGCTTGCAAACAGAGCAAAGAATCGGGATAGTCTATATTTGGAAATCATCACCTCCAAAGAATACATTAAAATCAAATAAAAATGCAAATCAGCGTGGTATTTCCAGCTGGCAGGTGTACTGGATACCTTTAAACAAAAGCTATGCAACACTGACGAGCGCTCTTCAAGTTCACTCGTGGTTTCAGCCTCTGACTACAACACGCTGCATGCTCCGAGACCCCGTCTTTGCATTCTAAATATTTCAGAGGGAGACGGAGAATAACATAGCTGGAGATGAACGCTCTCATCAGGTGAGGGCTGGAGCCAAGCAAGGGTATAATTGTTTTCTGTATTTCCATTTCCCGCCATTATCACTGACTATGAACAAAGTCAGCCTGCCAAATAACAAGCGGCTTCAGGGGGTGTCTGTATGTGTATGTGTGTGTGTATGTGTGTGTGTATGTGTATGTGTGTGTGTCTGTGTCTGTGTGTCTGTGAGTGAGAGAGAGAGTGTGTGAGCGCTTGTGTTGTCCCTCTGCAACATTTTGACTGACAGGGAACAAGGGTCGCACAGAAATTGTCATTCGTCGGGTCAGAGGTCACACAGAAGCAAAGGGGCTCAACTGGAACTGCCCTTTTGTTGCCATGCTCCGTGTTCTTGCCTCTTCATTACTCTAGTTGTCAGGAGACGACGTGACCTCCCAAAAAGGTGCAGCTCTTTTTTTTTTTTTTTTTTTCCCCGGTGTGAAAGAGGTGAAAAAGTCATAACTTAACTTCATAACTAACTGCGTTATGAGATGGTGGTTGTGCCGTGTTTTCTGTGAGGATTTGCTCCTGGTGTTGTCTCGTTTCTTACATTGATTCGATTGCCCATGCTAAGATTCCTTTTGTTGGTCTATTCTGGCTTTGGGAAAAAACAAATCATCCCTGAGAACAATGAACATCTGCTTTAGGCCTATTTAGTGTTACGGTCCACGGTCCAAATTTTTCTGGTCTTGCCTGCAATTGTCTTCGGCCTTGACTAATTCCAGAGCTACAGATGCCGTGTGCCATTTTTATGAATTATTATGAATTTGAAATGAGTGCTGCCTTGATATTTAACCAAGTTAAGCATTATAAGTGGAAAGAGGTTGGCTGTAAACTGAACATTCATTCCAGATAGTTACAAAAAAGTATAAATAATTTGTCTCTTTGTATATGCACAGAAATATTTACATTTATACAGTGATGGAAAGTAACAAAGTGCATTTACTGTACTTAAAGGCATACTGCAGTGATTTATTATTGCACTTACAAAAAGTTTACAAGATACTGGTTAAAAAAAGAATCAATGCAACAGAAGCTGACATATTGTGACCTCTGTAGTGCATAATGTGGGTCAAACACCACAAAAACCCTGGATCTTACATTTCCCATAATACGATTTGTTAGCAGCCTTTATTAGATGCCCCAAAATGCAAACTTCTTTCAAACATCACACCTCCATCTCCATTTTGTAAAAGACATTATTCAACTGTTTTACAGACTGAGCAGTTCTCCTTGTGACAGGTTAACTTAAACTTAATTAGTCAAATCAGTGGTGTGTTTGTACTTCACCTGAGTCCTTCCTTTTTCTGCTATTTAATATTTCTTCTTCATTACATTTTTTTGGTTCATTTTAATTAAAAACAGTGAGAAAAACTGAAATCTTTTTGCAAATATAACAGATTTTTTCACTTGTTTTATGGGAAAATGTTTTTTAGGACCTAATTATTGCCCATTCTATAGTACTTTTGCTATTTTTACATTGTTGCGTTGTTGCTATTAGAGCACGGTTCAATGTACTGTTTTTTGTTTTTTTTTTCATTTATTTCAACAACTGGGCACACTCCATCTGCTGATGAGGATCATGTGATGTGATACTGAAGGATTACTTGTAGAAAATATTTGAATTGTTGATGCTTAGTTGGAAGAGGACCTTAAATTTGAGTAAAGTTCAAAAGAAACATCACAAATAAATTTTGTGGTGAGACTGTTTTCTTAACAGCTGTTTCCAAGGTTAAAAATGAATAACATACCTTAATGCAAGTCATTACATTTTATACAGTACAACTGTTATGTGCCAGCTGTCTGACATTTTCTGTTCCACTGTACCAATTTTCCAACGTTAGAATAACAAAACCACATTAAATGATAGATCACTGCCTGTTACACACTAAAATGAGTTATATGTCCACTTGTGTTATCCCCTTTGTGATAATGTTAAGTATAAAATTTGAGGCCAAATGATAATATCACAAGCAAAAATACAAAAAAAACATTTAAGTTCTGGAATCATCTCAACCCCATTATCTGTGTCTGTCTTGGTCATCTATTTTATTCTGGTTTGTTTCACCTATCATAAAGTGACTAACATCTTCTGTTATGTTTGTGTTGATAGATGCTGTGAGATAAATTCAACTGAGAAAAAGTGACTTTTGTGAAACCTAAGAAACCCTCTGGCACTCTACACAACTTCTGGCAGAGGGATCTGCTCCGTTCAGGTTTACCACATGGAAATTTGTCAGAGCACTTAAGTGTGATGCTATTATCTCCACAAAATACAACACCTGGCATCAGCAGTGTCTCAGCTGCTGGATGGAGCGCGAGTGCCGTTGAGTCTCCGGCACAATGAGTCATGCTGGAAGCCAACAACGCTGCATCGAAATCCGATGAGTTATGGACAGCAAGCCTGGATGAAGGCAGATGCTGTCAAATCGTGCATGACATGGACGTGTAGCGCCGATTCTGAGTTTCCGTGGATCTGCAGTTCTGCCTGCCTAATGAATGTGAGCAGAGTTCGCGTGGGACCAGTAAATGGTTCTTCAAACGTGATGAAACAGCCTTTGCACAGAGGAAAATGGTCAGTCTATCTCAATAGAAATGTCACTACGCAATAAGTATGCAATGAGTCGCTGTCTACTGTAATGAGCCCCGACTGTGTGGTTGTCTCTGGAGATGCTGATAGCGAGTATACCGTCTGAATGGCAACATTCCTCTGCCATCTGTTCCAGGCGTTCAACACTGTGTGTTCACGAAAAAAAAGAATCTACTTGAGCAATTTATAGAGGGTTTCTGAGCAACCTCTGTCATTTGGGTAAAACCTAATAATCTATAAGTGCAATATGTGGATTTAATGAATACACTATATTACTGAAATGAAAGCACTGAGAGTAGTCACAGTTACACTCCATGGAAAACCACATGGAAAACCTAAGGGACTCAATTTAGCAGGTAACCTGTTTCTCTCCTGGGGCATTGGATTCCAGTGATTGGCAGCCAGTGGTATTATGTATACACCCTGTACTGAATGTGCACGCACACGCACATGCACACACACATTCAAGTGCCATGTGACAATGTATTTTGATAACTGTATGACATTTGACAACTCCCTATAACCTCAGAGTCCATGTCACGTGCAAGTCACTGCAAACACAGAGTCCGTACCTGTGGTTAATTATTTTGTAGCGTAAAAGTCATTTACAAGAGACAGCAGGCCTTGATCTCCAAACCACAGCAGTCCCCGTTTTAGAGCAGCATGCTCACCCTTTAATGGGAAATGCATCCAAGGTGACCCATAATAGGCTCCACTTTCTCTCTGTGCATGCTCTCTACAGACTTCCAAACCAGCAGGCTACAGCATTTCTGTTGCTGACAGGAAATGGGAGTGCCAGATTAGAGAATGTCAAATTAATGCAGATGGAAGACAGTGAGAGGCACAAAATATGTGACTGCATGGTGTCAAATTGAGTGACTATTTTTTTCCCCTGCCTTCTGTGAAAACATCTGAAGTCCCTGTAGTACTGTTGTTATTCTAGACATAAATGCTCAGGTGAAAGTGAGTGATATATTGCTCGATAAACTGCGAGACAAATTTGTTTCAAGGCTGAAGAAAATGCAGAGGGCTGTGTGTTGATGTAAACTTGAGAGTTTGAAATGTTTTGAGAATTAACAGTGCTCGGGGAAAGACACAGATATTAAAGGTGTCAACACATGAGGATTTTTTTTTCCTCAACAAACTAGATTTCTCGCATGTCTGTGCTCCCAAGTTTACACTTTGTGTGTGTTTGTAAGAGACAGTGCATGTGCTTGCCAGAGAAGGGGATCAAAACAATTTACAAGCAAAGAAAACTACCAATTTCTACTCTGAAAAAAGCACTGTCCATGACAAATAAAAGCATAGAAATTCATGAAATATGGCTGGCGGTTTTGACAGCGTATCACACAAGGAGGCCGTAAGATTGGTCCTGTGCAGTGGGCCAAAGATGGGTGATACTTTATTGAAATGCAAAAAGGACTACTCGCAGAGCAGAGCTGGTGTTGTTTTAAGATGCATGAAAACTGCATGGAGCAGAGGAAGCCGCGAGTAGTAGGGAATGGGTTTTTCATTTGCATGTGAGCCTCAAAGCCTGTCGTGCCTGTTGTCACACACAACCCGGGCCCAGGACACTGCAAGACTGGTCCTGATCAAGGGCATTAAATGCTATTCTGACTTTCAACGAGTAGGACCCTGCACATGAAAAACGCCCGTGGTTATTTGGTTTTTATGGTGGAGATGTGTGGCTTGTTCAGCGAGACAGCGATGCACTGTACAACAGCAATCACACAGCAGCTTTCACGTCCATTAAACACACATAAACAACATGCATTATCCTCTCCAAGCACACATTCACTTCTGGGTTTTTTGAAAATGGGCAAACAGAAAAATTACAATGTAAAAATACGTCTTCTGTCAGTGCAATGTCCTTCATTTTTTAAATGTCAAGCTGCTCCTTCTATCAAGCCATTTTCCCAGACTGGCAAATGTCCAAAACTGGTATTTCATATTTTTAGATCGCCTGCTCTGATGAAAGCCTTACATTCAGCGAGAAGAAAAGGAAACAGAGATGGAGTCGAGTCAGAGAGCCTTTAGAGAGCAGCTGCTTGCCTCTGATGTGACTGCTGGCCCTCTCACTGCCAGCCAGACAATGTGCCTGCAACATGTAAACTGTGTAATAATGCATTATACAAAGGCTAAATGACCTTTCGCGTTGCATGACATGTACTTTGAAGGGTTGGTACCGGTTGATTATGCAAGACCTGCAAGCTGATAAGGGGGGGATGATTGCAGGGGGATGGTTCTTTACTTATTCAGTATGGCACCACAGCACAGATTGTCACATGATCGTTTTAATCACATCATTCTGCAATGAAGGAAGCTATAGAACATGTGTTGGTGTATAGTGAAATATTATCAGCTCCTATATGAAATGTTTTGAATGAGAAATTGTAGATATGCTTATTTTACTGAATGCCTCATTAAAGTTTGTCAAATGAGAACATACAGTGTCAGATCATAATAGAAAAAACATGTTCTGTATTTTATTGTCATTTATTTTCTTCCTGTCAGTCCTTCCATCATGTTGTTCATATTTGACAAAAGTGTATTTTTCACACTCTTGTCCCCCACACATACACATACTCCAGTCTCTCCAGGAAAGGTAATTGGATCTGTAGTGTACAGACTTATGGCACAACAAGGAGATATTAGAGTAGGAAATAATAATAATAAAAAAAAAAGCCTGAAATCTGCAATAGAGCCTGATAAACCCAATATTAATTACTCTGCTTATACTCATACTACCCTCCCCCTTGGAACCAATTAGTAAGTTGAGATGCTTCTTTTCAGTTTAATGAGGTCTAAGTAATGATAATGAATTTCATATTCTTGCCAAGCATTTAAAATAGGCTACCACAAAGGCAATGCCATATGAAATGATCTCTCAGGCGTAATTCTATCTGCAAAAAAAAAAAAAAAAAGTATTTCTTTCATTGAAATAATCAAAAATTAGAAAATGAGGTCCCATGTTCACCGGGAGGATAAATTAATAGAAGTAGTTTTTCTTTACACTACAGGCGCTGATACCGGTGCTTCCGGGCCCGAGCATCCACGGAAAATGCCGAGCACCCACGTGCGAAAGCGTACAATAAGGGGCCAAATTTATTTGATAACAAACTCCAGGTTGGTGTTAGGTTGCACCAGCAGTAGAGACTAAGCTGCTGTGATTTGTTTCGCTGTTAGGGCTCTGGCTGACAGGCCCCCTGCCCCTACCTGTCACCAATCACAGAGCGCCCATCCGATTGATCCAATCTAGCATTTCCAACACTCCACCTGACTCAGCACGGCGTAGCGGGGTCAATTGAAGCGGCAATGTAGGACAAGGCTGGCTGGAAACCTGCCTTGACCAAAGAGACTTTGCTTCAACAAAATGGACACATTTATGATCAGAAACCCAAAAAACACCAAGTAAAACTACTGACAACAGTAACGAAGATAAAGACAACTGCAGCAATTAAGATGGTCAAAAGAAGGGAGGGACTTTTCAAGCTAGCTGGAAAATAAAATTCCCTTGCATAGCCAATGCTACCACAAAAAACAAGGTGTTTTGTGAGGCTTGCACCGGAGCTGAAGACATGAGCGCCCCGCTCCCATCAACAACACACACAGGAATGTATCACGAATTGGGAACCTGGATATAATCGCCGATAAATAAAGCGCACAGCTGCAGGCCTAACACTTTCCTCATGATGTCATGGGTGAGTAAAAACAGATCAAATTTGAATATTTACTAGCTACGTGGGTCTGTTCTATGTGTTGATGGTTAATTGCCATGTGGGCTTGTATCTTTCTTTCTGTGTGTAACAGCAGAGGCCTATTGTAACGTGTCTGGCTGGTTAATGCGGGCCGCTTGTAGTGCTGTGTCACGGTCTCGGTCATGTTGGATTTGTGTTGGGTTTCTTCACTTGGTCTGTGATTAATGTTCAAGTGAGTCTCTTCACTAAATAATCCTGGTGACGCTGACTATTACTTTCCTTGCATTTCATGTTTTGTATCGTTAGTGGAACTTTTCGTCTCCAATCCCTCTGTTTGTAAGTTTGACAGTCGTCGCTGTTAATTTCGTATATTTGCGTATATTTGACTGCCTTTTCCAAATCAGTAAAGTAACAAGTAATTTAGGCCATGGTTTTTGCAGAACGTTTATTTGACATGACGTTGGGACATTCAACTGGTGAGAGCACCCACCGGCAGAAACATGAAAATGCGCCTATGCTTCACGCTGATACCGTCCGGGGACGACGGGGGTGTTTTAGTCGTATAAAACAACTCAAAATCTCCAGACTCAGTTCTAACTAGATTCTAATAAACAATGTGTCTAACAACTGGGTCACGAAATCCTCAAAAACACATCCAAATCCCACCACAAATGGCCAACAGTGAAGTGACAAAAACCCTGTTCATCGTCTAAAGAGCAGGGAGAGCCTGAGGGCTGCCACACCTTAAACATCCTTTACAAAAGCCACAGAGGGAGAAAACAGCCTGTGACAAACTTGTTACATCTCTGCACTTCCACATAATGCGGGTTAAGGGGAATAACCTGACAGCAGGGTAGCCTTTTACCTTGGCAGGGAGCATATTTGCTGGAATAATTCACAGTGCACACAAGACAAGACGGTCTGAACTCCCTGTTATAATATTTACAAACAGTGGGGACGCAAGCTATCATTAATTCACCAGTAGTTTTTGTTTCAGGGGGAAAAATGTTGAAGTAAAGAGGAACGGTGCACATGTGAACCCACACAGTCCTGTGCAACCACTGACATCAGCAATTACTGACAAGTGTGGTGATGGTGCGATCCTTTCCACTGTGAGGGCTTGTTTTGATTCTCCGGTGTGGAAACAAAAGATGAAAGAGGTTGGACTGATATATATATATTTATTTTTGTTATTAATCAAGAGAAAGTTGAAGTGCTGCCATTGTGGCGGGAATGACTGCTGTCTGATACCCTGTAACTCAGTGGGTTTTGACTCCAGATGGGGCAAAGCAAAGCTAATAATGTACAGAACCCAGTGATGGTGATGTAAAGTGCCTCAGATAAGTGGTGTTTACTTTCTAGGCACCGAGAGACAGAGGTGGCCAACCAGATTCTGAGGGGAGGTGGGTTTACAATGACGGACTGGCCGTTGGGAGAACTGGGACGCTTCCCGATGGGCAGCTACACACATTCGGCCTGTGGCTCATTGTGAAAAAAACAACAACAAAAAAAAACATCAGACAGGGAGAGAACAAGAGAGAGAGAGAGAGAAAGAAGTGGCTGTGCTGTGCTGATCGCCCACTCTGGTTCTTTGTGGCTGTCATCTCCCTCGCGTCTGTCTCCCTCTCCAGCAAACCACGTTCTGTTCAGTCCTGCGGCTCCGTCCACTCGTTTACTATTTATGAGTTGGTACCTTTATCATCGTTTAAACACTGAGGCAGCCAGCAGTGGACTTGTTTTACATGAATAAGAAAGTTTCTAAAATAAAATAAAAACCCATTAAGTTCTGGCTGAAAATCTCAGAAAAAAAGAAGTTAAAATCCAAGTCAAATCAAATTGTTGTGCAGCATCTAGCAGCATTAACTCCGCAGACAACAGCAATGCAACTAGAGTGGGTTCAAGACCACAGCTACCAGTACAGCTCCCAGTTAGTCAAGTGCACCAGTCAGGTTTTACAGCATAAGCGAGAGAGAGTTTATTTAGCAGGATGATTTTGTATTGCTTTTTTTTTTTGCTCTGGTTTAATCAGAAATTCTAATACTCTAATTAAAGGACCCAGAGTCTGTGTGATCAGCTCAGATCTACAGAATTTTATTACAGAAACATCCAGTAAAGGAAGAAACTGCCACTAAAGTTCAGATATGTCTGCTGCTGTATTTACTGCTGCACTGCCCAGTCTGACTTCTGATCTCTCTGCACTTAGTAGTTACAGAGGCTCATTTTAGTGACTATAGCTGCTGTGTTGTTGTAGTTGTGGACCGTATGAGAAGACGTTTCTCATACAGTTCTTCTTCCTGAACTTCCCGAATCATTGCGTGAATAACAATTAAACTGTAACATTACAGAATTACGTATGTGCATGTGTCACTTTTTCATGTATTGTTCTACAAATCACCAGAGTTAATTTAACCTCTGTTCACTGCATCATTCTTGTAAAGTGTGACACAGGCTGTATGTGATGATGGGCTGGAGGGGGCGTGTGCCTCCCCTGGTGCCGCCCCTAACCAGAGTCAGAAGGTGATAGGTAGTTGGTGACTTGTTACTATCGTGGATTTATTACTTAGCCTACCGGTTACAGGCACCAGGCCGCTATACCAGTGCCTCTGTTTTAAGTGACGCAACATTTCTGTTTGGAAAGTCACTCCAATGACAACAAAGAGACGTGAAACAACCACAAAGCAACGACAGCAAAGAGACACGAAACTACTGAAAAGAGACAGAAAATTAGACAAAATGAGACACATGATATAAAATGACTAAAAAGAGAAACACAAAACAGACACAATAAGACAAATCGACCACCAAGAGGGGCAGAGTGGCTCCTGCCTCCGGCGTAAGGACCCATTGTCTCATAACCTGTCCATGGCTGCTGGGTACTTACAAACATCAGCTATTTACTGTTTTTATTTCACTTTAGAATATTTAAAGTTATTTGCTGGGCATTCATTCATCACACCGAATTAACAATAATAATTAATTAAATAAAATTAATAATGCACACTTTATTATTGCCAAGACCCAGCTCTTTAAATGTGAATCTTACTCATTTTACAAATGTACCTCCCCCTCTTTAAATCTGTGCCCCAAGTCTGGATCCCCCATTGAAATGTCTCTAAAGCCGCCCCTGGTCTAATGTAGATGCACATTTCACACTAATGAAAGTTTAATACTAATTACACCTAACATCATCATTATACATTAATTAGTATTAAAAATTTATGTTATCCATAAACTGTTAAGAAGCCAGTAATTCATTTTTAGAACAGATATATGTTCAGCAAGCTCAATAGCTTCTCGGAACACTGTTTAATTTGAGGAAAAGCATTTATTTGATTTCCTGTTTGCACACAACAAAAGGATTGTATCTGTAATAGCTGAGCTTCGTCTCTGACTATTTCTGGATTAAAGCAAACTGAAGCCTTGTATCAGAACTCAGGGTTTACAGAGTCAAGTATCCCTCAGCTATGTCAGCTGTCACAACAACATATTTAGAAAACTGCTTCTAACTACTGAACAAAACAAAGACAATTAAAAACCTTGCTAATGACCCAGAGAGGATGCACTGCTTCTTATATGTAACAGAGGCAAAGTGGTTGGAAAGGATCGGTGCATTTCTCAGGCAAAATGTCTCCCACAATTCTGAGCAGATCTTAAACAGTAAATACCACCTAGATACAATTTGCTCTAACATAAATGTAAATGTAATGGTTTGTTCTAGTGCTCCAATTGTTTTAATTTACACCACCCTGTGATCAAAATAAATACAGCCTTATTATTGTAATGAATACAGTTTTACTAAGTCATGCAAACTCCAGTTCTACCAATAAACATTTAGCATTGTGACGTACCAGATATCGACTGTCAGATGAACGAGGTTAGTCTGGTTGGCTCAGCTCATATAATACTGTTTAGTGTCTTCGCTTTTTAACTCGTAAACACATACCTCAGGTATTTAAGACCAGGAGGTGCATAACACCAAGACTACTTTATGACCATATACCTGCAAAATTAATGACATTCCCATCAGCCTCAGCTGCATGATGTGCTTAGTGCTATTTTGCAAATGGTAGCATGCTAACACGCTAAACTAAGAGGAACATGGTCAACATTATACCTGCTAAACATGAGCATGTTAGCGTTTGTCACTGTAGCATTTAGCTAAAGCACTGGTGTGCACAAGCCGGCAGTAAATGTGCTTTTTCTCTAAAAAAAAGTTGATAGGATCTTTGGAGGCTCGAGGTAATACAGTAGTTTTTGCTGTGTTTTCCTGTCTTCCTCATTTTGAGTCACTGATACTATGAATAAATCCAGACACAAGGATGAGGTGTCTTTGTGTGTGAGCTTACTGTTAAAGTAACATGACAGTAAATCTAAAAATGAAGACGCCTGAAGCAACTGATGATGAGGAATGTATTTTTATGCAAAACGATCAGTCAGATATTTCAGAAACAGAAGTGGAGCGTGAGTTCGACAGTGGAAGCTCAGAGGTCATGAGCTTGACAGCAGAATAGCAGACTGCTGCCAGCAGCGAGCACAAAAACGCTGCAATGACCACAAGACAGTGACTGATTTGTGATTACTGTGCTGACTAATTTGTGTTTTGCCGACCATGTGCAATATAATATATAGAATATATATCTCAGTAAGCAATGTTATTCCAATTTGTTGCTCGGTCAGTGTTAAAATAGTAAGAGATCTCTAAAGAGCCAGTGTAGTGTGTAGGGTTACAATAAATGACAAGAAATGCAGCCTTTCAGTTTCCTCACTGTCCCAAAAAACAGCAGTGACACTACCACTACAATCTTTATCGAACCATGAACTTTGTGTGCCTTTAACACCCCTTTTATTAATGCTTGGGGATTCTGGCTAAGACAAAAAACAGCTGGTGTAGACATGGGAGAGAGAAAGTTGGCTAATTAATTAAGCTGTGGGCTGCAGAAATTCATTTTGCATATAAGCGTTGTGACCACAAACCATAGCCCCTGTACAGAATTGGCTGAAAGACTTCAATTAAACATGCTGTTTAAACAAATATCCACAAGCTTAGAGGAGCTCTCTCTCATGAATAATTCATACCCTGAAAGAGGGAAATAAATGGGAAATACTGAAATATGTAAAACCTATTTGTAGCTGTGAGCATACAGTAATAATTAGGGCACTGATTGTCCTGAGATTCATTTACTTAAGAATATATTTTTCTTTCAGGGCAAACCAAGGAAACGACACGAATAAGTTTGTTCCTGGTATAATGTATGATACAACAACGGCTGAGCAAACACTGCCTTTTCTTGCAACAGAGCCATTAAAGTTAAAGCGATCCACTTTTAAGGCTATAGAATGACAAGTTTTCTGGTGTTTTACAGAGCGGCCAGTGGTCTTTTGACCTCACAGCAGCATGTGTAACAACATCAGGACAAACTGGGCTTGCTGAGCTCCAGATGTGGGGAGGCTTCGGGCTGTGGCTGCACGCCACTTCCCATTGGCACTGCGGCGAAGCAGCGATGACACTAGTGAGAGCATGGTTGAGAGGAGGTCTAGGGGAGGGGTGGAGGAAGATGTATGTCAAAATAATGTGCCTCCAGGATGCATTATATAAGGCTATTAAATTGTCAGTGTCTAAAACAGTGCATAGAGGATACAACCTTTGTTTGTGACAGCCGAAAATCCATTTTTCATGTTTGTTTCATTGTGAGCTTTACCAGCGAGTGGTTTCCTTTGTTGGAGCGCATAGGGGGGAAAAAAAAGTCCTGATCCTCTACTCCTCACTAAAGCTACTGAAAAGGAGACATGACTGATTCAAATGGTATTTTCACTCTGGAAAAAAATGAAATTATAGGGATACTCCATATATTAGAAGAAAACTGATATTAAAGTTGCTTGACATTGAAATTACATCCATGCTGAAAAGGCCCATCCTTAAGAGGCACTGACAGGGTTGAGGAGGCAGGAGGGAGGGTAACTATAGAGGACTATCATAGTAGGTAACAGTGTGAGGGGATAGGAAGACAGTGAAATGATATCACACAGAGTAAAGTATTTATGACTTAAGTCTGAATAAATTATAATATACAGTGGATACTTACAAGTGAGTTACTTCTAGTTTCTGCTTCTCTCCGTATCTCATCTCGTTGTGCACGTGCTCTCGCAGCTGCATGTCTTACAGCTGCCACGAGGAAAAACATTATCTGCACAGTGTTCGAGGATCGATGACCTTTCAGTTATGAACAGTTTGACCCCGCAAAGTCAACTGTTGGTGGGAGCGAGTTCATGAGGGAGCAAGGCCGACTCAGGCGGCCGCTATCTACTCTTTGTCATACACTCTGCAAACACCTCCACATGCAGTGCATCACCGATGGCACTATTTCTTCCACTGGAAATAGACTGCCGCGCTACACATTCAACGCACCTTTGTTTTTGCTGCTCTGAAGCATATATTTCTATCTTTACCAAATATCATACAGCATGCGGACTGAAAAAGTGAAATTTGTCACACATGCAAAGCATATTTTCATGTTTTCACTTGCTGGATTAGTTGTTTAAAATTGTTGCAAGAAGGAGTTGATTTATTTTTTTAGCAAGTCAGTTTTAGAAGAGGAAAAATTCCCCGTCTGTGATTTCCCATAGACATGTTCAGGGGTCGGGAAATGCACGAACCCAAAAGCAACATCTCTGCCCGGTTCTTTACAGATGCATGACAAACACAATCTGTTCTCTTTTGTGCACCGTTCACGCTCTTTGCACCAAATAAATACAGCACCTTATGAATCATACCGCAGAGAACAACACTGCCTGTACCAGGGAAAGCAGAGAACAGCCCAAAGCATATCTGAGAGAGTGGCAGGCACCAATCTGTAAGTACAGCTGTAGGGTGAAAAGCAGGCCGCCTTGTCCGAATCACTGAGCATACACAAGCGTCTACGAAAGGGTCATCCAGCTAATGGACTTCTGGACACACAGTATTCGCATTAAGGCTGCCAATATGTCGGAGCATGAGTGAAGCAGTTTCGTATACGCTGTCAAAAGTAGTTATTACTGAGAACCCATTTGGAGTGATCAACACAATGTTGCTGAAAGAAATCTGTAATCTACCTTTCTTGTATACCTTTTCACGCTACAGGTGTTTTTATGCACAGGTAACAATTTATCTAGAGTTTGTGTGTGCTGCAAAGCTATGAAGATCAGGTCACAATTTAGCTGTTCCCAAAGTCACTACATGTGATTGACTTGTGGTTTCCTAAACAACATCTCCCAATAGATCTAAATTCCTATTGGCAAGGACACAACTGATCTCTCGCCCTCTGTAATCTCGATTTCCTCTGGTAATACCAGTCACCGTGAACTTGTGGCATTTCGCTGCCTTTAATGATTGGCCCAGTGGTCTGCAACCAATGGCCTTCTTGCCACCAATTCATGACCCGTCAACCCCAATCCTCCCACCAATCCAACAGGCGCACAACACACAGCACAGAACAAATGTCCCAGTGTCAGAATCAATCCAGACAGGCATCCCATCCTCCTCTCATAAAACTGGCATCTCATTTATCCAGGAGTGAGGACTAGCCATACTATGGTAAATGGAATGACAGGACATTTACACTTTTAGTAGCAGAGGGTCCTGAAGGATTTGGATTTTTCGCTTTGAACTCGTTTTCTCCAAAGAGGTTCCTGAATGCACATTTGAAATATTAATTCCATTTCCCTTTTGTTGACATGAGAACACTTTCTAAAAGATATCCTATTTGTGAGTGTCCTTTTCTATTTTTTTTTTTTTTTGTATGCGTTTTTTCTCCTCTAATAAACATGTGCAGACTTGAGTAATGAAATGAAGGTGTTGGAACAGGAAGTCCTCTGATTCACAATATTGAGAGTATTGAAAAGACCTCTTGCTGATATGCTTGAGGTGCACCGGCGCATAGAGGAAATAACAGACACCAAGGACCTGCACGCTCATGCAGCGACTTCTCCCTTTGAAGTTCTGACAGCATTCGGCTTCCTCTCCTCTGTTGAATCCCGAGATCATAATTATTTACCATAACCGTGGCTCACATCCGCCTGATGAAAACAAAAGTTCAACCGCAATGTTTCGGTCATATTCTATTCAGTGCAATTTCACAGGGAGCACAATCGCACAGATCAAATTGAGGAGGAGCAGTGTAGCATGAATATCAGCTGTAATAGCTCAAGAAGGAAAGTGCAAAAGCATTCATTGTCTATCTGTGTGATCTTCAGTACAGAGATTCACTTGCTATCAAGGCCAAATCTTAATGAAAAACAGCCACTGTACAATGAGCTTGCTAAATAATTGGTTGTTAGTCTAAGCTGAACTGCTAATACAATAATGAATGTAATGACTTAATAAAATCAAGATAGAAATATGAACCCAGAACAAAATGAAGTGTTGTTATTTTCTCCCTTCTTGTGACAGTCTAATTAAAGACATAAGCAACCTAACGCAGCATGTTACAGTCGAGCCCTCGAGGAGCAATAGCAGCAAAGTGAAGACAGCGCTTTTTAGCACAGTTTGATGCTTTTAAGAAATCTGTAGAGAGAAGGAGAGAAATCGCCGAAGGACTCACCGATCATGTGAATGGTGGTTCGCCCAGGCCTCGTCCCATGATGCTGTTGGATGGTGTCGTAGAAAGTGGCCTGACACAGCTGAATGGCAGTCACACTGACCCAGAGGCACAGGCAGAGCAGCCAGGACATGACAGGACACATCTGCTAGAGACCACCAAAGGTGGAGTCAACACACAATACATCATGTTCTCAACCTATGACTTCCAACACACACACACACTCACTCACTTCTGGAGTCATGAACAAAATATGAAAATACATACAAATACATAAATTTCGACATTGTGTAGAAGCACTTCAGTCTATAATTGGCCTTAACGCCCTCAGTGGAGTCTTTTAGTCACCAGAATTTATCATTAGCATGATTATATAAGTATGACTTCTTCACTGTTTCGTCTTCCTAGTTTGCCCTGTCTTGTCCCTGAGCCACAACGCTGCAAATGTGGAGTGATCCCCGGGGAGTTTTTCCCATGCAGCAGAGATTTCCCCTGACAGGCTGACTCCCTTCAACTCCTGAGCTGTGCTCCTACCTCAAAACCAAAATCAAACTTAAAGAAAGATAAGATTTCGCAAGCATCTGGCTGCTGAGGCTTTTCTGTATCTGTCAGAATAATGTGACAGTGACACAGCAATAATAGGAATCAAAAGCCTTGTAATGTTTCACCATGCTGTTTAGATAAGAAAGAAAAAAAGAAAGGAAAAAAATAGAACAACGAAGAATGCTCCTGGTCATAGGAGAAGGGTGGCTGTGAAGGAAATCTATGAAGGAGAAAATACAAAATGTTTCAACCCTGAAATTGTTTCAGTTTTTTTTTTTCACAGCAGCACACTGCCAACAAGCATTCGATTATTTATCATCTTTTAATAATTTTTTATTAATGCATATCATAGGCTATTCACTAAATCTATGAGATACATTTGGATTTGAATTCTTTAATATATGATTTATTTGAACATGATACTGGATCATTTTCAACTGCATAAAAACTTTTATCAAACCTTAGGGAGGACAAAAAAGTGCATTGCATAGGTTTGTGTCATTCAGGTCCATGCACGGATATAAATTAAGTAAATTCTCAAGATTCTACTCATGAAAAATACTTTAAAGTCCTTTCATATGTCCATTTTGTTTATGGCAATAGAATAATTCAGAAAATAGCTAAATAAACATATTAAATGAAACAACTATTCTTAGTATAATCAGTACAGAATCATACCATGGAATGAGATAAAATAAAAATGCACTTTGGTTTTTTCAGCAGTATGCCACAGAGTGCAGTTGTTCCTTGAGTGCACAGATCTCACATTTTGCATTTAAAACCAAAATGATTTTTTTTCTGGTAAATTTATGACTTTCCAGATTCATGCAAAAATCTATAGCTCCTTGCGAAGAGTAAAACGAATAAAATCTTACCTGAGCAACCCAACAGAGAGAGAGTGTAAATATCTCAACAGAATGACATAAATCCATCCATAATGCAGCTCATGTTGATCCCATCCAATAACTCTGAATTTGGCTCGAGGAGGGAACTCCACTGACTCTGCCTCCCTGCTCCACACTTTGATAGCAACAGTCCAGTGATTCAGAAATGACCGTCAAGCCCGAGTCAGGAAATAGATTTACAGCTCTTTCAATTCCACCTTTGAAATATCACTGCTCCCACTGACACTGAATTCATTTGCCCCTTCGCATTTACAGGCACGTGCAGAGTGCTCCTTAATTAACTGTAGTGGAATCGCTTCTTCCACCGTCTGCATCCTTCCAGTGAGAGGCAGCCTCTGAGCAGCGGCTCTCACTGAGTCCCCCCTTAGCGAGCACTAAGAAACAAATGTTCCCGTACAGCCTGGCTGAGTGTAAAGACTGTATCACATGTCTTAAAGCCAGACTGCCTCTGGATTAGATGGCATGGTGGCACTCCACCTGATCATACGCTTCTGACAAATGCAAATCAGGGAAACTGGCATTATACACGTCGCTCTGACCACATGATTAACAGTTATTTACATTTAGAATGGATCTCTTTTTGCTCCTGAGGGAACATTTCCTTTCATTCTTTTCCTTTTTTGTTGTCAGTCATTACTCTGTCCTACATTTAGAGAGCGAAGAACGTGGTTAAGTGATCAAAAGAAACCTAACAAGAAAGTCAATATGTTATACCACCAGATACAAGAGCATGAGGAGGGAGAGAAGTAAACCCTGAGTCCTCAGCTTACCTTGGTGTTGCTACATGAAGGTGCGTAAAAGAAGATTAGAAAAGAACATGTTTTCACATGCTGAGAAGAAAGGAAAATTGAAAGCGGATTGCGTGGATAAATAATAATGTCCATTCAGCTAAAGGTAATCTTCACCTACAGTGGGGGAGTTCTTCAGTCTATGATGGAGACGTAATGGTGATCATTGCAAAGAAGGGGAGGTGAGTGCTGTTATTTGGAGTAAATCAGCACTGATCTCTGTGTGGGAAGTAGCTCGATCCTCCCCATACCCCATCCACCTTCACTACATGGTGAGCTCTACTTTTGCATTGTGTCTGGATTTTTTATCACTGGCATGCAGAACATGCCCAAGGCCTGCAGTTCACACTGCCATCTCTACAGCATAAAGACTTCACATTTTATTTTGATGCTTGCTCAGGAAGACAGGGTGCATTCCCAGTTCAGGAAGGAGTGAAGAATACCCAGAGTGAGAGGAACAGCAAGAAACTGCTTGAGATGTAGGCATGCTACAACACAGCATTAATGTCTGAGGCTTTGGCAGAGTCAACTCTGTGCAGAGGGGATTTGGGACATATAGGAGGAAGCCAAATAGCATAAAGTGCTGAATTGTTCTGTTCTGGGCAAAACAATAGTTTTGAGAGAAGGGACAGTCATCATTGCTCACAGACATTTTCCCATGTTGATACTGTGCTATGACACATAAGGACTGAACTTAAATCAAGCCATGGAGCACACAGTAGGCGGTGTATATCAAACAGGGAACCCTGAAATCAATAATATCATTGATCTTTATTGTTTTGACACACAGAAACAATTATCCACAACACTTGGAGAGAAATACTCACACATTCAAGCTTAAAGAGTAACACCAGGCTGAAAAGTAGTGCGTTGCTGCCCTCTCTGGTTGAAAGCGTCCCCGCTATTATGCCTTTAACCACACCCACAACAGTGATGTCACAGGGTCCCGGAGTACACCTGTGCATCACTGCAGTGAGGTGAGAAGTTAAACCACTGGAGGTCAGTAAAAACTAGATTTATAGAGGATGTTAGGTTATTCTTTAAACATGTAATACCACCTAACACCAGAGCCATAATCACCCGTATCTATACTGATACCAATGCTTTTAATAATTAAAAGCAGGCAAATGCACTATTATGTGGGGAGTGCCTTGTATCATGATATCTGGGGTGATTCCATCATCAATAATCTCCTCCTCAGTGTATTTACATTGGCCTACCACTGCATGTTTGCCAAAAATATTAAGCATTTCTCTTTACTCTTCTCAGTTACTCAATCCACTGCATTTGAGGACTTGTTCGTTTTTAACCGTGAGTAGCAAATGTTTATTGTGTTAATTCTCTGAACTTAATGTATGCATTCAACAGCAGCACAAAAGCAGAACGCTTGCACTCAGAAGAGTGTTCATGTATCCAGAACCTTTTTTTTTTTTTTTTTGGCATTGATCCTATTGAATCTAGTTCTTATACTCAATGCAATAGTTAGCATCGATACTTTTGGTATCAATCTGCCAATCCCTAATGTGCAACAACTATTTATGGAAGGATAATAGTAGGTGTCTTCATTCCTTTGCTATTATCTTACAGATCTGTGACAAAGTTGGATTCAATTATACAAAGCCATTGAAGACAAATCTCACACTCAATAAATGTTGAGGTTGTTTTTGCTGCTTGTTCAGAAATAATGAGAATTAATATTTTTTTTTTTTAAATTAGGCTGCATATTTATTTTTGGACTTTATGAATGGCAATTGTAAGCACACATTCCCAGAATTCAAAAACTCACAATCATCTCTCTGCTCCAAGAAAAATGGCTGAATCCATTTTCCCCGTCATCAGAGGTTAAGTCTGGTGTTATCCAACATTTGTTATCTTTAGCAAAAATCCACTGAAAAAAAAACAAAAGTGCATATATCAGTACTTTTCCCAGCCTGTTTCTGGCTCCCAGCCCCAAGTTCAGTGGTTCCTGAAAACATACAACTTTAAAAACTGCTCACAAAAGGGTAGTTTAATTAAAAAGTATATGCTCAGTCATTTTCTTAAACTTTTTGGTTTTGTTTTGTTATTCTTTAGGTTTATTGTTTTTTCTGAACATTTGTTTCACATACAGCATTTGCGCACCACTTTTCCTTGTGGATATCAACATCCCATCAGTGACAGTGATGATTCCCGGACGTCTCAGTAACGAGTTCGCCCCTTTCGCTTCATTGTTGTGTCGAGAATTTTGCTGTGAAATCATGTCTCAATGGAAAGAAAGATGCCGCTGTTCTTTATTTCATGCTGGATAGTCCATCACACTCACTCTGCCAATCTGCAGAAGATCCTGGCAGCTGGAGCTGAGATTCGCTGCATAAAAGGTGCTCTTCTTTTTACAGATGAAGACATGCAAAATGATAAAAGCACTGAAAATATTTGGTCTGCAAGAGACTGCTGCGCGTGCACACACTGCCATCTGGGCGCTGTAGTTTTTAGCGAATGTTACTCAAACGGGACTAAATAGTGTATTTGTGAGGGACTATTTTCAGTGGTGGATTAATGCACGTTTGGTGCTCTAGTAAGTGTGAACAGCAGCAGGATGGTTTATGTTCATGGAGGCTATCAGTGCAACAGTTTGGTTGACTGAAGTGTTTTTAATAGTTTCTGGATACCACCAGAGGTGTATGGCGTGGAACAATCAGTTATCAGTCTTTGGATATACAGGCATTATGTGTTAGGATCGACTGTTGTGGGTTTTGGTCTTTGGGTTTTATTCATAATAAGAAAAGTATAGATCTGTTGAGGCTGGTGGTAGCAGCACAGGCAAGAAGGACCCAAGCGCAGACACACATGCAGGCAGGTGCAGTGAAGGAACTTTAATAGATAAAATGAAGAGGACCTGGCTTACAGACAGATGGATGGACAAGCAAGTAGGCAGGTAGGTAGACAGGCAGGTAGAGACGACAGGTTACTACAAGCAGGTAGCAGTCACATAGGGAAACACAGAGACATAAGCAGACGATCTGACAAGGAGCTGGTGGAAATAGCTGGTTTAATGAGGAAACAGCTGGTATAATGAGGAAACTGGGAACTGGTGTGTGAACGGGCAGGGGAGCAGGAAACTTCAAGAAGACAGCCTGGTGGCAGAACAGATGAAGAGCAGGACACCTCGGGCAGACAGTCCGGGGGTTGGAGAGCCGATGAGCAGGAAACATTGGGCAGACGGCTGAGGGGCTGGAGAGCAGGAAAGCTGAAGACCTCAGCTGGGCGGCTCAGGGGCTGGAGAGCAGGAGAGCTTAGGATCTTGGACGGACTACCCGGAGACAGGATATGCAGGCGGAGCTGCTGCAGTGGACAGCCCAGAGGTGCAAAGGGAAACACAAGAAGACATGAGGAGAAGATCTGATGCGGAGTTGGTGTAAATGGCTGGTTTTCATATGGGATAGTAAGGAAACTGGGACAGGGACAGGGAAGCTCAGGTGATTGAGAATAGGAGACAGGTGAGCAGGTGGCTCTGGCAGTCAGGTGAGTGTGATAGGGAGGAAAGTCTGAGGACATCTGGTGGGCGGATGGAGAGTGGCAGGGGGAGGAGGCTAAAATAACCAGGGCTGAGACAGGAATCGTGACAGTAGTGATGGTAGGTCCAGAGGAGCAAACGAGAGAGTCCAGAGATGAATCGTGACAAAAATATAAACAGACTTATCCTTTAACATCAGTGGAGAAATGACCATGTAGATAAATAAAATAAATACAGTAATTCACATCAAACACTGCTTCATTAGTTTGTATGTTCAATGTTTGTTTAAGCTAAAATATTTCCATACAGACAAGAGTTTTCTTCTCTAGCACTTTTATGAAGTAAGCTTTTTTTTCTTTATTGAAGACGTCGCTTTCACTGGCTCATGATCACGTAGCTCATGACTTTATTGTGATATTATTCTGTTTCCAAAAAGGAAAAAGATTCCCCCTGAACCTTTGTCTATTACATTTGCAGTGCAACAAACCAATCAAAAAGATTTTTTCTTGACCTGCAGACCACCAGCTTCTGTCTAAAGAAGGTTCATGCACTGCTGATTCAATGAACTCCTCCCTGAATGGTTGTGATGGCTGCTCTTGGAAAAGTAACTCTGAAAAAAGGGCGATTTTATTGTAAGAATGTTCACAAGAGTTGTCTCCTAAATCTAAAACAGTCAGTCCAGATATGGCCAGGAAGCAGACAGCCCATATAAGCTCCCTACGGGCTTTTGGGCTGAATATTACATACCTAAAGTGATGGGGTTCTTAGGGACATTTCCAAAACGTCATGTTCCTCCTTACATCTGCAGAAAGACAACATAAAAATTGTGTATTTTACAAATAATGGCAACAATATGGGTCAACTCTTAATGCCTGTCCAATTCCATGTCAAATTCACTTTCCAAAATGTCATGCCTACAAGATAATGTGCTGGTTGCTACTTGTGCAGAGGTTGGCTAAAATGTCAATAAATCATTGTGTTTTGCTCAGGGTGGGAGAGCTGGAGATGTCTCAGGAAGAACTATGGAGCAGTTTTTCTATTTAGCTTCCCCCTCAGCTGTTCCTAGCCTTATCATAACAGGAATCACTAAAGGTTTAGCTGTGACATTTTAAGATGATATTACTGCTGATTACAATGACACCATGCCCAGGAGGCCGATTTCTATCAGACGGAGAGAACATGTAGATCATGTCATGCATCGCCACACAATGCCTTTTGAACAACAAGGAAGTTTTTTTTTTGTATATAAAAGTCATATATTTCTACAGGCATTCCTGTTATAATATCACAAAAATCCTTGCATGCACCTTCCACTCTCGCAAACACTTTGGTTGCAGTGCTGTGACACAAGTAAAGACGAGTGGTGTGAAAGCAGTTTCAAAGATTCAATAAGCGAAGATATTATCTTGCTGTTGGTTTAACAAGTCAAATATCTTTTCTTTGAGATCAATAAATCACTGCCAGCAAATTACTTACAGTGAAATAGTGAGGGATGCCTTTCAAGTGATTCATTTGCATTTTCATTGAGTGTTTTTGTTTTCTGAAGCATTTTCTACTCCTTCCTGGAAAGGTCAATGGGAAACGGTTAGTGTCTGCTTTATCTGCATAAGCCAACTCTCAAGTTCAGCCAAGTAAGAAATAAGATTATCTTTATAGAAGCCAGTGTGAGAATCTGGCCTTTGAATCTTATTCAGTAGAGTATTAATGTCTTAGTGGGTAGAATCACCCCAAACTGCTATTAAAATAACCACAGTCTTGAGCAGGATGTTTTTCAATTCGCTGAGCCCCTCATGTTTAATGGAAATTGAGTGTCTCACCTTTTACATCAGTTGATCTTAACGTTTAATAGATTCTTTTAAGGATATTAATCTTTTCCATTATATCTTTGTCATGGATAAGAGTGAGGCATATTTCTCTCAAGCGAAGCAACTCATTAACTTCCCAGACACACCTAAGGTGTGATATGAGAAAACTCGGGTGAAAAGGAGAATAATACGCTAACGGTTTGCCAGCGTAATGTATGCCTTGCTCTGTTATTTATTTATTTTTTAAAGCTTGCATTTAAAACTGGAAATGCAAATGCCTTTTTCCACCATTATTTCCTGAGTCCGATTGACATTTACTGAGAGCTACACCATTTGATCCCACCATTAAGGCAAATGTCATTGCATGCACATTATGAAATTCTCAAATTAACAAAGAAGACTACAGTATTGCAGTGTCGGGCAGAAAAAATAGAGCTAGCACACCGACATTTCAACATAAGTAGCCATTCTTTTAGCCCAAACTGCTGATGGCAGTCTCCAGAGAGAGCAGATGCTGTTGCCTTCTGGCTCTGGGCTTCACCGTTCCATTCCAGTAACTGCCTCTGTGCCTCCTGAGATTTACTACTGTAAAAACTGCTCTCTCTCTCTCTCTCAACACATCCAGGTGAAGAAACACCCTAATACAATAGGTGGCTTTTATTCCTGCCTTTAAGAATGTCATCAGGAGTCAGTGGTTATCTGGGTTAAGCACATGGGGCTCTGTTAATAATTGAGATTAAATGTATAGCATATGCCAAGTTCAATGTGCATTTCTTGCATTTGCTGTCTTAAAGATTGTACAATCAGATATAAAACATTAAACGGGGAGATTACAGTTTCTTTGAAAGGACTTTGAAAGGGGGAAGAAATCTGTCAAGAAATCATTTTCTTCCCCAAGACATACAATCAATCATTTCCATTGCCTCTATCTATTGTGTGCTCCTCAGTTCATACGGTTGACATGGCGCGGTGAAGTCATGTTGGTTCAATCACATCACATGACAACCTCAAAATTGTGGTTGTTCATGTAATTGAACATGCCAGTCCCCCTCTGATGTCTGAATTCATCTCCTGAGATGAAATCACATTTGCCCTTCAAATGTTTGCATTAGCAGCTGAATGGCATGAACAGAATCATTTGGTCATGTTCCTGTTACAGCCATATGTTATCTGTCAGGGATGCAAACACCAGATCATACTTGTAAAGGAGTTACGTCTATGCCTTTGCTTTGGTTGATGCTGGAACGTGTCTTTTTCTACAACTGTCAAACACCAAAAGCGAGTCAGAAATCTGGTATAATACAGAGCAATTCCTTCCTTCAAAAACTGACATACATGCATGGGCAGAAAGTGGTTATGTGTTTTTTTTTTTTTTTTGTGATATCAGGTGGCTTCTGAAGATACATAATTCAGACAGAAATCCACAAGAGATATGTCAAATCTCTGCTGGTCTTCTTTTCCATCTGAAAGGGGCTCAGCAGAAATCTTGGTCTAACCCTCCTGACAAGGTCAGAGTGTCTAATGCAACCTTTTGTGGAAAGCACTCAGCACAAAAAAATGGACCCTAAACTGTTTGATACCTGCTGTTTGCACTCTAAAGGCAGCTCACTAGAGCTGATTATGCAGACCCACCCTGCCACTCTCCATCCCAGAGTATTTGTTCTGGGCCACTGTTGACTGAATATGACTTGAACAGCTGGAGGTATCTGCAAGGGTCACATAAAAAGCTTTCTACAAGAATAAAGCAATTCTAGTTTTCTGATGGTTGGATGGTAGAAATTAATAGATGATGTTTGAATACTAAATTTGTAATTACCACAAAGAAGAAATTTAAGTTTTATGTATTTCCCTGCATTAATTGCTCCCCTTATATTAGTTTTCTCAAGGAGGTATGACATTGGTATGACTGAAAATGTCGGTACTGGTATAATGAGCAGGCACTGACCTCCAACCCAAGATATTCAAATTAAAAGCCACACTTACATTAACACAAATCATTAATCATTAAACATAACTGTACTCAGTATGCTGTGTGGTTCAACCCAAATGTCTAAATAAGAATGGTATTTTTTTAAATGTTCTAATTGGGCTGTCACTTTTTCAAAAAAATCAAGATCGAACGAATTTGAAATTACCCACAATTCGTTCGAATTAATTTCAAAGGCCCAAAACAACGTTTAGAAAAAAAAAGTGCCGCACTTTTCATTCAGTGAAACTCAAAGTCTCAAAGTGCTACAGTAACAAAGAACACACAGCCAACAGGAGGGATCTCCGACACCTTTGAACCAGAAACGTAGCCAGGTAAAACACGGAACCTAAAACATGGAACCGATAGTCAAGCCAAATGGTCCGACCTAATTTCTCATATTATTTGCCAGAAACACAAGTCTATCAACATGATCCGTATCAAGTTCGGCTCACTTTTTATTAACTGTTACCTGCCGATGGTCTGATGCGCTTATAGAGACTGCAGCCTACTTTTCGAACCGGTCATTACAGCTCGAATTTGAACGTTTCACCCCACGTTCGAATGAATGTTAGAATTTTGACTAAAAAGTGACAGCTCTATGTTCTAATGTGTCTTTGACCCAACATCACCACAACAGAAGCATGTCAATGGGGCTAATTCAGACGTCCAATAACAGCTGCACAGAGGGGACCAAATGCTATGTAGAAGGTTTCAACTTAGAAGTGATGTAGTAGTTTAGAATTGGATTGTAAACCCCAGGAAGACATATAATATTTCTTTTCAGAAAGACCAGTGAAAGAAATGCTCAATGAGAGATTGCATTGAGTTACATAAGCTCATGGTCATTTGCTGTCGGCACAACTGGATCCATGAAAGGGAGACGGCTAACACTAGCTACACGCTCGCCATTTTACTGTATAATGTGGGACAAACACACAACACAGAGTGTGCAGGAGCTGCCAGTAGCTAGACATGTTTCCATCCACTTGTTTGTAAAAAAAAAGAGAAGAGTTTTCATATAGATTAAATAAATAAGACATAACATTTTAACTAGTGAGCTTTAGTGGTGCTGGTATAGGTGAAATTTGTTAACAAGCTAGTTGTTTCTCCCTGCACCCCAATCTTAATGCAAAGCTAAGTCAATGATCCCCTGGCCCCAGCTTCATATTTAACAGACAGATGTGAGAGTTGTATTGATCTTCCGATGTCACTCTTGGCAAGAAACTGAATTTATTAATCCCCCCCCCCAAAAAAAAATAGAACTATGCTTCTTTGGTGCTTGTATGTTTGAGATACTGTAAAGACAATTAAATATTTCCTCTCCAAAGAAATACAAAGAATAACCTGTACTTAAAATAATAATAAAAAAACCTGTTGAAATAGAAAATCCCACTGCACAGCAGGCTGCACAGCAGGATTATGGTCAAAGTAAAAGAATTACTGGGAATCTTTTTTGAATATTTTCCTATGCTGTTCAAGTGAACTTCATTTCACCATTACCGTGCTCTATTTCTCCCCACCTCCACAGGCATAATAGGAAAATAGCTAATATAAAAACTGAAATTGTATTCTTTCCTCTGTAAAGAGAGATGATTGCATATCAAGTTGGCTGGTTGAAGTACCTACTGTGTATGACTCCTGTGTGGTGGGAGAGGAAGCATTTTTCTTCCAACCAATGGAAGAGTGAGTCAGGTTTATGACTATAGGGAGCAGAGGGTGGCCTTTATTTCCCTGAGAAGAGTCATTATTATTGCCCTGCAAATTTATGGCTTGCTTCTGGAGAGAACCTACCAGCAGAGTGCCTGTCATTTCTCTTACTATCTTATGCATTATTGATAAGTCTATGGTCCTATCATCCATTGTGTGCTACTGCCGTAACTCAACAGCAGAAAACAACATATACAGAATACTGCAGATGTGTAGAGCTAGTCTCTCTTTTGTTCTCTATTCTGTATTTTACACCACTATTTTATGAGGACTCTGGCCTGGTAAAGAGAAGTTATGACTATACAGAGCATGATATCAACAACTTTGACCCTTTTTTAAGAAAATAAATGTTGTCACTTGTCTCTTAATAAATATATTGGGTTGATTTCATAGCTGGAAGCGTCTAAGAGAGGAAAGATATATTAAACACACTTTAAAGAGTGATTACCCTGCAGAAGTACCACTTTAAAAAAAAGAAAAGAATTGGCTAATCAAATTAAACTCAGTGTCATGAACTAGTGTACATGGTTTTGACGCTTGGGTTCGTATTGGGGTTGACGGGACACGGATGATGGCTTAAGACAGAATAGATGTGGGCTGTAAAGTGCTAATCTGAACGCAAGAAGCTCTAGATCAAGCAGAACGGACAAGAGTGGTTTGTCTTTAAATGCAGGTGAACCCAGCTGGGAGAATGAAAAATTATATTCATTAAATCCCCTGGTGAAATTATACAAATAGAAATGAGATATTTAACTTTGGAAACCACTGACTATCAGGTGGTATACAGCTGCTTTATTGAGCTGTGTAAGAGTAATTCCTCACAAGAGAACAACTGATTCATTGTAGGAGTCTGCTTTAGTTAATATGTTCTGATAAATACCTGCTATTAGCCACATACTTGACAGTTACATGGCGAGATAATTATATCATCATGTTGTTGAAGGATATTAAGGATCAGCCTCTTGCATCAAAGGATGCTCTCCTTTGATTCTGTCCTTCACTTGGCCATGAACATCGCTGCTGTTCAAAGAGAAGGCAAGAAGAAAAAGAGCATCCATGCCCAGACATCTTTCATTTTGCTTTATCAAAAGTGCTTGTAAAGCTGCCATCTTTCGACAGGTGGATGCACACAAAATGGAGCTGTATGTACTGCATGGGTTACAAGTGGAAACACACACACACACACACACACACACACACACACACACACACACACACACACACACACACACACACAGAGAGACCAGCATCATTGCACAGTGCTAAACAAGTTAATCAGTGATGTTTTATTTGGCACCTCCCACATGTGCTACCTCTTTTTCTCTGTCTCTTTCCTCCAGAGCTCCTCTCACTGAAGGACCCTTCAGACCAGCAGCAATCATCCTATTTAGACAGCTGAGAGGGCTGTTTTTTGAAACATGGTATTGTGTAATTCTGCCTGTGCTTGCAATCATGCTCTTCACTCACTGATGAGGTTAATTCCAGTCTTTTTTGTATATTTTGCTTATTTGGTTGTTTACATAAGCTGTTTGATTCAACTGCAAAACAAGCTCATTTTTAATTGTAAACTGTCAGCTTTCAACATGTTTTCTCATATTTCTGAAAATTATGAGTTGATTGCATTGGCCTTGTTTTCTAATTTATCTTTTATGCCATTTTGTTGTCAGAATCAACCATTTTTACAAACATACACACTGTATTACATATTTTATTTGTTTTCTTCTTGATTAATTATAAAAATTTGTCTGAGTAACATGTTTAAAACTGTAGGTACACGTGGTGATGCATCCTGGGCTTCAACAGTAAAGGAAGATAAAGACTAAACAAATTTGTTTATTAGCTCCGCACTTTCCGAAGCTCAGCCAATCCATCACCACTGAACGACCTTATGAATACATTATAATACATTAAAGCTGATTGGCTGCACAGGAGTCAGTTTGTGAGTTATGTTGTTTGTCATTCTGTTGCCTTAGCTCACTCAGTGACAATGCATCCTCTTCTTCATTTAAAAGATAGATACCAGTGCAACTGTTTGCTGAAGTCTCTGAAAATTTGTGCACAAATAATTCTCATAACCACAATTTTCTACATGAGAGAAATCAAGGAAATTATTTCTAATTGCTACTTCAGGCTTCAGTGGAGCCTATACACATATTGCAGAACCAACAAATACCTGATAATCAAATGCACTTGTAAGCATTTTAAGGTTTATCAGTGATTTGTCTTGCCTGGGAGGAACACTTGCCTGGACTGGTTATAGAGGGGACACAAGCAGCAGACAAAAGCAGCTGTATATGAATCTGGTCTGACAGAAACTTGCTAATATATCATCCTGGACTATATTATATTACACACATTCTACAGTCTTATAAATCACATGCATGAATCAAGTAAGAAAGAGACTACAGCAGCGCTAGTGTTGCTGCTACTGCTAATATAAATGAAGAGAAAACTCAATCTACGGCTTTAGCTGAGCTGCCACTGAATGCAGACACTTCCAGTCTTACACTCCCAGGACTGAAGGAACCGGCTCGGTGTCAAGAAAACACTCAGTGACACTTAACCCTTCGATACAGCCAAACAAACTGTAATATTTTGACATTTTGCCATCAGTTGCAGGGTCCAACAGACGCTGAATAACATAACAACTGAGGTACAGTCGTGAGGATTGCCCTCAGTTAAATGAGTATTTAGTAATTTAATTAAGTTTTCATAAAAATAACAAATTAAACAGCGGAGTGTTTGCAACCAGTACATAAATATGTATCAGTTTACAAAAGCAAATCAGTTCTGTTTTTATAATGGGTTTCTCTGGCAGTATGTCAAATCTGGCAGAGCTTTGTGTAATAAGTGCAATTACAAACTGCATAGAAAGCCTTTGATTTATTGCTTTTAGTTTTGATTAAAAATTAACTGATCTTCTTTTGCCTCTTTTTTAAACAATTTAATTGAATTGAAGCAGTACTTGGCAGATACATTAAACGGAGGCTGTATGAATCCCACCAGGGGTGTGTGCTAAGTTCAGTCCTGCATGCGCTCTGTAACAGCGACTGCATGCCAACACACACCGGCACTATAAAGTTTCAAAGATGATGTCACCATCATCGGCCTGATCAAAACAATGGTGTGTTGGACTACAGAGAGGAAGTAACAGCCCTTTCATCAACCTCCATCTCAGCGTCTACCAAGGAGATGGTGCTGCATTTCAGCAGGGTACAGGAGGTACACACACCCCATCTACATCCACGGGACACCTGTGGAGAGAGTCGACAGCTTCAGATCCACATTAGCAAGAACCTGAAGTGGTCAGCTCATACTGAGTCCGTGGTGAGCACCGCGAACCAGTGCATTTTCTTCCTCAGGAGACGGGGGAGGTTTGGCATGGACAGGAGGATACTGTACAACTTATAAAGATGCACCACTGGCTGCATAGCCTGGTATGGGAGCAGCTATAAGCAGGACCGCCCTGCTAAAGCCCTGCAGAGAGTGATAAGAGCTGCTCATTGCATCGGTGGATCTCAATTGCCATCCATGCAGGACCTCCACATTCAGAGGAGCATGAAGAAAGCTCGAAAAATTATCAAGGACCCCAATAAACGGTTTAGTGGCTGCAGAACAAGGTCCATCAGTCTCAGAGCTCCTATCGACAAGACATCAGACTGTTGAACTATGGGACTTTTAACAAAATTATTATTTTTTTTTATTTTCTAATTTTCTAATTTTAACTTATCCATACCAAATGTGCAATAGATGTACAGTATTATTCCATCTTTTCATCATTATCAACTTGTTTTTCTCTCTCTTTATCTTCTTCCTATTACTGTTGTGAATAAATGCTAATAGTATTGTAATGTATAGCTTGAAGAAGCATCAGTGTCATGCTGTGCTTCCTGTACTGCTGCACCACAAGTATACCTGGAGCTTTCCATTTACTGTAAACAAAACAGCATGTAGTTACCTGCACACTATCCAGGTGATGTGCTTGTTTCTTACAGAGAATGCATAAAGAAAATGTTTCAAGCCATTTTTTAAAGTCAACTGCTGTGCTTTGATGTTCAGTGGTAAACTACCATTGACAGTGCTGAATCTATCTTATACTGGAGATTTTAGGACAACATTGTTGAATGTGTTTTGAAGAAATTGTTTTGCTGCTTTAATTTAAGGTATTCCTGCTGTCTTGGGCGGGCTTTTCATTTTGGTTGTAGCAGACACTAAAGCTCCCAAGGAAAGCACAACATGGAATCATCATTTCAGTATATGTCAAAGAACAGAAGTCATTGTCGAGTGCAAATACAGACCATGTATTTGTCATTATGTTGTGTAATTTTGAGGGCTTGTTGCAACAAATGGCTTGAAAGGACCAAGACCAACAATGGATTAGTCCATTTCTCAAGACGCTGCATCTTCACAATCCTCCTTGTAGCACAACCTCAACCCGATTGGTTTCCACTGGATGTGTAAATCCTTAAAGTCGGGTCACAACTAGCTCACTGCAGTTTCAGTTTTTAACAAAGGCTCAGAAATGTCCCTAAACAGCTGGGCACTGTCGCACTTAGCCAACGTTACTCAAACTTTGGGAATATTTGCAGCCATGGATTAATACACATTTAGTAGTCCAGTGAGTATTTTGCAGCAGCAGGATGGAGTATATGGGATTGGCTCAAAATAAACTACAGAGCCCATGTTTATTGCAATGAAGAAAGAGTGACTGAGTGCAACGCTGTGACTCACTCATGTGTTCCTAATAGATTTACAACAACAATGCAGGTCTATGGCGAAGAGGAATAAGCTATATCAGACACTTAAGCAATTCTAGTTGGTAGGATCAGTTATGTTAGTTTTAATGTTTTCATTGGATTCATTTACATTAGTTAAAAGAAATTTGTGGAATCTCAACTGATTTACTCTTTACAAGGGGGTTCATTTGAATCATTTAATTTTCTTCATCAATGAAAACTATTTTTCAAAATTATGTAATAGTACTTCTAAAACCTAAAAACCAGAAAATTAGGTTTTGAGTGTTGCTACCGACAACCCCTGTAAAACTGTTGCTCAACTACATGAAATCTAAAAGAAAAACCTCCTTTGTGTTCATACATACTGTGTGCTGCACACAAAGGCATCCAGTTTCTATTGCCATTTCCCCCTGAGTAAACCTATACGGTCTAATTTAAAGACAATTCATTGACTTGTCCATATGGTTTATAGGTTTCTAAATGGCTCCACTTCTCTTTAGGAAAAGAATGGGAATTTAATCACACACCTTTGGCGGGTTTAGCGTGGCAGCTGTGACAGTCAACAACCTCATCATGTCAGCCTGAGACTCAGGAGAGACTGCCCTTGAAACACAAAGAACCTCTGAGGACACTGATTCACTTAAGCCACCGCGGCGCTCATTCGTGATTACAAAAGGCCGGTGCACTCAAAACTTTTGCAGGGCAGACAAGCATCTTTAAAACAACATAGCGGGATTCTGTGTATCAAAATAAGTTAGTCATTAATGCCTCCCACATTCCCAGAGAGGGCTTCCATCATCACTGCTCCCTGCTCATCGACAATTTCAGCTCAGGGTAATGATACACTTAATTATTCTGGGTCCTGGCCAGAAATGTGAAGATGACACAATTTGGTAACAGAATCCCAGTATTACAAGGTTCCTGATGTGTAATTACACAGATGTTATGAGTGAATCAGGTACTGTATATGGGCTTGCAGTTGATTTGTGCCATCATGTCTCATCCTGCTTTTCATTTTGAGCCAAGGACAAGCCGATACGCCTCAGTTGCTCTTATAATTATTTCTGCTTCTCTCCCTTTTCCATGCCCAGTCTCTCTGTCATGCTCTCAGTCTCAGCCGAGGCCTGGGTGTCGATCCCTGAGGACGTGACGCTGGAATGCCTATCTCAGGCGTCTGCAGATGAGTATTGGGAACTATCTTAGATTCAACACAATTTTCCAAATCAAGACTGAGGATTTAAATGAAATCTTACAATGTTATCTCTCAGGTCGAATTGGTCACTCAAGTGTGCTGCCCTGATAGACTGATAACAAAGACCACTTATTTTTTATTATCCACATGCCACAGATGACATCTGACTGCATGTGTGCACAATGTGTAGATGCTACAGTGCTTGTGGGTAGTGTATGTCATCCGTTCTTTCTTCAGCTCTTCAATCAAATTTGTTTATGTTGCAGTGTAATTCAGTGTGGTATTCAAAAGATAGATTATAATCCACAGGACAATCCTTGTATTCTTCTTGTAATATGCACACAACAGCAGCACCGTCCCCAGACATGCGAGCTTTGGTGGTTGTCTGTGTTCACCAGATAAAGAGGAACAATGGTTCTAATAGGCAGCAGAGAGTCTCCACAACCAGTGTTTCGGTGCTGCACATTTGTTCTCACAAAGGCTAAATGTATTTTGAGTGGCAGATTAAGGATATTGGTCAGGGGCTCTGTATTGTCAAGTCTGAAAAGTGGGGTAAATGTGTGTTTGGATGATAATTCACACATTCTTAGGCTCGACGGCGGACAAAAAAGCCATACTGTTCCTGGTTTTGGGAAATGTGTTTCACAGATTGTTAATTATGGGTAACATAATCTCATTAAGTCCTTTTGCTTTGCGACTCGATTTCTTTTACAAGCATTAGTCATGATTGAGTAGTTTATGGGTTTAAGTTCCTCTTTTGTCTGAGTTCAAAAAAATGACCGTCTTCATAAGGGCTCAGTTTTATCCCATTTGTATTCCACAAGGAAGCCTGGATGTCCAGGAGCAGCAGCAGCAGCAGCAGCAGCAGCAGCAGCAGCTCAGTTTGTCTGGTCAAGTGTCTGTAATACCAAGACTGTCTTGGAAAGACATAAACATCCAAAAGTGATTAGGTGGACACAAACATGACAATGTTGCTCCATAACTGCTGGATGTGTAATTAAGCAACTCTCTGCTAACACATTCGCCATATCAGCAATCAAAGGTGATGATATGTCAATGTTGTGCTCACAGCTTGTGTCTGCTGAAAATAAAAAAAAGAAAATAGAATTGCAGGTTTGAGCAAAAGTAACAAAACTACATTTATTAATAGGCTATATGATGAAAACACACAGTTATTAGAGTAAAAGTGCAGAAGCATTTTCAGCAAGATTTACTACAAGTATCAAAAGTATTGATTATGCTGATTGGCTGTTATGAGTGTAATAACCTGTATATTGTTAGAATATCATTATTATTGGAACAACTAGTGATTACAGCTGAAGTGAAGTTAAAAGTACAACATTTTAGATGTAGAAACGTAAAGAAGCAGCAAATAGAAATATTAAAGTAAAACATAAATACCCCAGAGTTGTACCTACAGTGAGCTCAGTACCACTGCACTTCACAGCTTACTGTACTTATGTCTGTTGACATGTCCCCTTCAAGAAGAGCATTGATAACCAGCTATCTGAGTATTTTGTTGAACGGATATCCTTCATCTGATCCAGGCTGCCCTCTAGGGATCTTGGAGGCTGAAGCCAAAGCTAGACTTCTTCTGTTCTTCCCTCTTCACTTTCAGATGTTGAATGCTTGGAGAAAAATCTCTTTTCAAAAATGTATTTGAAATACAGATGATTTTACTCTAAATAAATATCAAGGTGAGCATGATCGATGCTATGGTAGCTGTTTTTGCGAAGATTATTGATTGTGAGAGTAGGTTACTCTGGGCCTTGTTTTCACCTAATGATCTCAGTAAATCTTGTATTTCATTGGGGATGACAGTCAGTTAAGACACACTGCAGGACACGGTGTCTCTAGTCTCTGGAAGGTGTGATTGAGTCCTTGAGAGCTCCTTGGATAGAAAGACATGGCAATTGCTCCTCTGTCTGTGCTAGAACATGTCAACATGCCCTGTGTATCCATGTTGACTGCACTGGCTATCGATGTTTATTTTAGACCAGTGATGTGTCATTAATAGCTCCGTCGTCCACAGGGCTGATGAATAAACTCTTAAGTCCCTGGTATTCACATGACATTGCCCTCCCTCCGAGTGTAAACATTGTGAAGACAGATTAGTTCTGCTGCTGTGGCTAAAAAAGATTAGCAGAGATTATTAACAAACATGTTGGATTAAATAGATAGTATCACTTCCTTCTTTGCAGACATCCCAACCGTGTGGCTAAAACAGAATTTGGGATGCAACTGCTCAGACCAGCAGCATGGTTAAAACATCACGTCTCAGCTCGGTAGCAGTCCACACAGGGATTGGACGCAGTGCTGCCTGGATTCAATCTTCTTGGTCCCAATTAAAGCCAGATTTACTGACATCAGTCACAGTTCATCACAGTGATTATGCTCAAGCTGTTCAGCGAGGAGATGATACAGAGCTTATGGGAGCTGCCACTAATTGGAAGTCCTCACTCTCTCACTTTGTGTCCACTCATAAACCTACCTATTCCGTTGCAATATCTGTCACATATCTACATGGGACAGCTTTAAATAATGTATTCATGCAACGCTCTACACACTAAAAACCACTCAGTCAAAACAGACCCAGTTTGCGTACTACCGGGTTATTTACCCAAGCTATGGTTTGGCTGCAAACTTACATGTCACTGTTTGTTTGTCATACGCACAGTGGTGGAAATTAACTGTGTACGTTTACTCACGTACTACACTAAAGTACTAATATGTAGTATCTGTACTTTACCATTGTATTCACACATTATGATATTTGATATAAAGTTGTATATGTATATACTCCCCTCTGTTTAAAGGGAAATATTGTAGCCAACTTATTACTACACTTCATTTATCTAACAGATGGATTAAATAATAATTTATATAACATTATAAATCAAGACTTTGCAAACATATACAAATATATGAACAACTTTAAAACAATGATGCAATGTAAAAACTATTAGATAAACTAACTAAATTAGTCATTATGCTTTTAGTTGATTAGTCAATTATCAAAAATTCCCGAGCAACTGTTTTTAACACTGGATAATCATTTAAGTAATTTTTCATGCGAAAATGAAATGAATCATTTCATAGTTTTTAACCTTTCAAGCATGATGATTTTTCTTTCTCTGAGCATTTATCATTATTGTCTTACATTTTACAAACCCGACAATAAATAAATTGATCAAGAAAATAACGAGCAGATTGATGCATAATGAAAATAATCATTAGTTGTGGCTTTGTATGAAAAATAGTAAAAAAAATTGTTCCACCTTAAACAAGAGTAAAATTCTACTTACACATTAATGCACAAGTAACAATAATCTAATGATATACTGTATAATAGGAAACATACACTGGCCATTTCTCTGTAATGAGTATTTTTGATGAGCAGGACTTTTACTTGTAACTGAATATTTTTAGAATATGATACTGGTACTTTTACTTAAGTAAACAATGTGCATGCTTCCTCCACTATTACATATGCACATTGTTTTGTACAGTTAAAAATAAAATTGTGACATTTATAAGGTAAAACTTGAGTTGTTGTTTCTAACATTGGGTCAAAAAACATATTTTAGTTTGGGTAAATAAAACAAATATGGGTCAAAACCACTTATTGGGTAAAGTTAACCCAGTATTGTGTTAGCACTATATTGAATCAAACTGGGTTACATTTTGACCCAGTGATTTTTGGTTGATTGAAGATAAACCGAGATTCAAAGAGAAAACCGGCCAGCCGTAAGCCATAGACACTGTTTATCTGATTTTCACATAATGTTATCTAAGGTTATAAATAAATGTATTGATTCACTCACATAAGCAATTTTCGCCCATCTGAAAAAAAGGAGTCAATATGCACCTTGCAGGGACATGATAAGAAAGGATCATTTAAACATACATTTGTAATAATGGCATTGTTCTCTTCTTGAATGGCTCGCCAATGTATCTTGTATTGCAGGTGCCCAAGGCCTGGCGCTATGGGGCTGTAGTCATGCAGTATGCTGGAAAATGAAGTTTGACCTGAGGTGGGATAATGCGACCTGGTATGAGATCACTCATTTTATCTGCTGTCAGGTATTTTCTTTGAGGCCAGCTCAATGAGTCAGAATCTTTGATCATGTATTATTCAGTTCTTGAAAACACACATAGAAATATGTATAAGCTAATACCGTGTCAATTAAAAATACACAAACAACTAAAAACAGCACTTTAGAATACTGTCATATTTGGTGGCCTGGCCTGCAGCTATAGTAAAAGTGTCGGTGTTATATACACTGACACTTTTTGTGCCAGTGAGACTAAGAAAAGTATTTCAGTTCTTCAGCCACATATGCAAATGCAGTCTTATTATTAAATACACACAGGGTCCCCACACTTATTTAAAAGTTCAATTCTAAAACATTTTCATAACTTCATACTGAATTTTTATGACTGTACTAAAGCGGTGCCGCAATGAAACAGCTTTTACAGATCCCCATGACACTGAAAATGTATTTTACTGTAAAATAAAACTTAAGGAATGAATAAAGTGGGATTTGAATTTTTGGGCAACAGGATTCCGGGGGAAGGTCTTTTAAGAGAGAAAGTCTGTTGTCTTTACTCCCAACATTTAATTTTCTCATTTTCAATTACTGTGCCCCTGTTGACCTATTCAGAATTTCTGGGAGGTTCAGGGAAAAATGCTGTAAAGAACTAAACCCTCAGTGACAATGGCTTTAGTTTAATTGCAGTTTAATAGGAGAGATGTGTTGCATTTGAGCCAGTTCTCACATGATAGCGACCAGTGACATCTAGTGGTACAAAGATGATATTAAGCATAAGTGGTATGACTGTGTGTTCTGAATTTTGACTCATTATTTTATATCAGTCCCTCAGGAAAATTACTTTTTATTATAAACAAAGCGGAACCATATTAGTTTATATAACCATTATTATAATTGTACTGGAAGGAACAAGGGCAGGTTTTGGATGATTGATGAACAAAGGCCATTAGAGTTACAGTTGTCACATAATTTGATAATGATAATAATAATATACATAAAATAACCATTAAAATACCAAATTTTAATCTGCAGATATGCAGCAAAGGTCCAAAGAGTCCAGTAACCTCATCCAAAGTAGAAAATCATTTTTATCAGTAATAGCCCGTATACACTATGTCCTGCAGTCGAACCTGTGCAGTGTCATCTTCCTACACTCACTAAAATAGATTCATAGTCAGCAAGTTCATCCATCTGTTTCATGTGCTGTTTTATCGTCCTGGCTCATTTTAAGTTCTACTGCCTCTTCAGAAGTCCTCATCTCCACAGCCACAGCCTGCCTCTGCTCCTCGTCCAGTCTCTTGTAATTGTAGTAATGCATGATAAAGAAAAATATGCCAGGCACCAGCATAAACACACCACATGCATAGTACATGTATTTGTAGTCCCCGAAAATATCAACCAAGGCTCCTGAAAGAGAAGATACACACTTCATTGGTCACCATTTTACAAAGTCCTCAATTTTTTTTATACTGTATGTAAATGCTTCCATGTGGCTGTGAATTTGAAAACCTGAAATTGGAGGTCCAAGAAGCACTGGTCCACACTCGACAATGGTGACGAGTCCAACTGCACTGGAGAAGCGATGAGCTCCAACAAGGTCCATCAGAACTTCAAAAAGCAGGGCAGAAACCATCCCAAAAGCCAAACCAAAGAAGACCGCATAAACGACCAGCCCCATATATCCAGATGCCAGTGGGCACAAAAGGTGACATATACCATTATACGAAACAGCAAAACTGAAGAAATATTGGATTCTTGGCCTAATCCACTTGGTGTTGCCAATGAGACCAGTTGCTGGTCTGATAAACATGTCTACCAGTGCAAAAATAGAAAGCAAGAAAGCTGCTGAATATTCATCAATCCCTTGATGTTTGGCATATGGTGCCAAAAAAACCACAGGTGCGAAAAAGCCAAAAAACATGACCACATTACCAGTGAGATAAATGAGGAAACCCCGGTGTCTGAAAAGTGACAGATCTATGAATTTGCGCACGTGGCCCTGACTCCTACTCTTCTCACTTTGGTTTTCTTCAGTTAGGAGGTTAGCCGACTGTGCACTGGTGTCCGCAGTAGCACCTTCCTCAGCAGCTGCCCCGTTACACAGGGGTGGTTCAGTCTTTGGTTTGGGTTGGACACTTTTGTTGACTGGTCTCATCAGAGCACCAGCCACACAGCAGTTCAAAACAATGGATCCCAGGATGAGGAAGCTCCCTCTCCATCCAAAACAATCAAACAGAAACTGATTAAGAGGAGCCAGAGTGGACAGAACAACCGGACTTCCTGTCATCGCGAGCCCATTCGCCAGCGGCCTTTTGACCTGGAAGTAGGTACCTATGATCGTCAGGGCTGGCTGCAGGTTGAAGGCGAGGCCGAACCCTGGTGAAAAAATGATATGGTTAATTTAACATTATAAAAAATTGATAATGCTTGGGTGAACATACAGTGAAATGAGAATAAAAAACTTGTCATGCTGCTCTCTTGTCAAGATTAATACCAATTTACACTGAGATGGTAAAATCATTTACAAAATTAAATAACAGAATCAAAATTTATTGCCTGTGAGGAACGCATGTAGATACTTGACTTCCCATCTTCATCAGCAACAGATTAAGCAAAAAGATTTTCAGTCTCACACGTTGACTGACGAGGAATTCAGGTTTTGTTTTGAACTACAAACTGCATCATAAAGTACACCATCAAGAGAGCAGTATTCTTTTTATTCTCCCATAAAACCTTCTTGCCCACATTGCTATAGAAATTCAATTTTTTTAATTCAATTTTACCTGCAATATGTTATATTAGAGTTTGTTATAGATGCACTGTTAGAGGAGCTAATATGAATAGAATTTAGATTATGAATTAGTCTGACGCTGGAACAAAACTACAAATTATAGGCTATGAGTAAATTCAAACAATTTGTACTTTTATTAGAGTTGATACAATGTGTTAATTTTAGAAAATGTAACTGTAAATATTTTGATAATCAATAGTCATCTTCAAAGAAACATTTTCTGTTTCTCAGTTATGGGCCTTTGCTTCTTGTCATTTGTGATAATAAACTGAATATCATTTGGTTTTGGACTGTTGGTCAGATAAAAGAAGGAATTCGAAGATGTTACCTTGGCTTTTAGGAAATTGTGTCTGAACTTTTTCACTACAAAAAGACATTTCATAAAACAAATGAATGATTAATTAAGGAAATAATCTACTAATCTAATGAAAATAACACAGCCCTGGTTATCATTTCTGACATATTTTATTTTATATCCTTAGTGGTCCAGTATGTTTTATTTCAAGAGAAAAGTCCCGCAATTATTTCCTTGTAGCATTCCTTTTTGTGCCCTAGTGCACCTCTACTAGATTAAAGGTTAAGTTTAAAGTCTGAGAGGTTTGTTTGCTCACTGTTAGTAACGTGTAGTAACATGTGGTCTGGAGCACATGTGGATTTTATAAATGCATTTGCTTTAGCACGACATTTTCAAAAACTGAGGTCTGACCCAAGTCTAATAATAGCACCATTTTGACTGGACATGGAAATTTCATTGCAAATTACGAATACAAATTACAAATTTATTACAAATATTGACACATTGCAAAGAATGGCCAACATTAACCCCACACAGAGACACAAACAATCCTAGTGGACTGGCCCTGAAAGTCCTCATGAATGTGAGTTACGCCACAACCATTGCATCGTCCTGTGTCAGCCAGTCACAACCAGGCAACGTAAAGCAAACATTACAGAGAACAGCAGCCGCCTCAGTAGTAGAATTACTCAAGTAACATCATATATGATTATTAATGAAAAAAGAAAAAATGTTTTACCTCCAATTACTCCAACACAAAGATACAGATGCATGATTGTAGTGCCAAAAGAAGCGAGCACCATGGCAGCACTAACCATCAGCCCACCGACCAAAACCACAGGTCTGCTGCCATAGCGGTTGACTAGTATACTGCTCACAGGTCCTGCACAAAGGAAAGAAACAACTCATGTTTTGGGTATTTTGCAAACGGTTGGTTAAATAAAGGACAAAAAGTTAGTCAAACTGTTCATTGCATATGTTATGTGAGAATGTGCAACTTCTTTTTCTTTTAAATGACTTTGTCAAATTTGATGCCACCGACCTCCTGCATACATAGACGCCAGCATGACTGAGGACACCCAAGCAATCTCACTGTAGGAAACTGAAAAATATTCCTGAATCTCCTTAAAGTAGATGGTGAGGGACTTGGGAAAGGCATAGGAGAATCCTATGGAGATGAAAGCAGCAAAGACGACAGCCCAGCCCCAGCCTCCATCTGGTGGGGTGTAGCCTAGATTGGTTGGTGCTGCAGGGGGCATGATTGATTCACCAGCTGGGTAGTGGGAACAGGTAAAAGAAGTGAACAGAGTATAAACAACTGCACATTTTCAAAATATATACAGTCTGCATAGCACAAGAGCTCACCTCTGCACAATCCTTGAAAACGTATTGACCAGACTATGAACTCTGCTGCTGTGCCAGGCTTTGGTTGTCTCCCTCACAGAGACCCTGCTGTAAGGCCTTTGATCTCATCACGTGTGCTTGCATGATAAATACAAGTGACCACACAGACACAAAAAAACACCAATAGCCTTGCTAGAGACAGTGACCTCGGTGTATGGTGTGTGTCTGCTTGTGTGTGCAAGTACTGCGGATGGGCTTGGGCAAAATGCCAAAAATGTTGTATTGGGGTATATCCTGTGATGATAATGAATGATAAATGAATGATAAAACAGCCAGGTGGAGATGCCTGTTTTTAATTCTAGTGAATTACATACCTCACAAATTAAGGTGATTGATTTGCAGTATCAGCAGCAATGGTCTGTTGAAGGAATAGCTATCAGGGTACAATCTCTGAGAGTTGACAGTTTCATTAAGAATAAAATTTCAATGAGAATTCAATACATCAAATTGGTATCACCTACAAACCTGATAAAGCGCATAGTTTATCTGCATTGATATAACCAATCACATTTATAAATTCAGTTTCTTCACCAATGCCATTAGAAAATATGATATATAGTCTCTACTATTAGTTACATTGATTCAGTCAGGAACAATGCCAACAGTTCAGCCCCATGCTGACTGTATACAGCAGTTTCATTATTTCCCCAAGTAGCCAGAAACCAACCAGTGCTATAGAGCGGAAATGGCAACAATTATGATCATTTTTTGAGCAAAATTGCCAAACATTCTCTGGTACCAGCTTCTCAAATATGACTATTTGCTATTTCCATACTTTTTTACCACAATAAACTCAACAAAAGCCATTTGAATAAGTGAACTTGAGCTACAGAGAATGATGATGGACATTTTTCACTCTTTTCTGACATTATTTTGACTGAACAATGGATGAATTATCAAACAAAATGATTGTCAGATATAGTGGTACTGAAAATAATTGTTAGTTGCAGCCTTCCTTCCTCCTATTATGAAAAAAAAAACCCTGCTTGAGGTTTTCTTTGTATTAATTACTGGACACAGGGAAAATGGAAGCAGTTTGATATAACAACAAATGACAACAGGATAAAGTAAACAAGCCAGGTCTCAAAACTGGGGCTACAAGATAAAGGGATAAAAGATGAAGAACCAGTAATAGTTGAGATTGTACTTAATTATATATTATTATATAGACTGGAATGACCTGGGGGCCCTGGACAGTTTCCCACTTTGCCTGATACCACAAACTCAGTTTTTAGTGCCACAACAATCCCTATCCTTGTGCTACTATATAAAAGTGATTCCATGCAGTGAAGAAGACAGATTTGAAATTGGATTGGTACTCAGTACTAACAGATATCCAGAGTTTAGGTATCAGAATTGGTATTGGAGGAGAAAAAGTTGCATTGTGCAGTGCATCCTTAAATTTCTGTCCATATTCTGAGAAATATGAGATGCACAACTGTCCTGGGTAGTTCCGACTCATCAATTTTTTTTTACAAAAATGTTGAAACAATTTGCATTATCAGTAGAGCTAACACGATTTTTCTATTAATTGATTAGTTGATTATTAGAAAATGTATTGGTAAATATGATAAATAAAAATGAAGCCATGTCTTTTAGGAAATTGTGACTGACCTTTTTCACTATATTTATACATCTTATTAACAAAACACTTAATTAACTGATAAATAATTTGTGGATTTATCAGTAATGACGATAATTGTTAATCACAGCATGTATTTTATGTATCAGACAGGACATGTGTTGTGAAACCTGTCACTTTTTATATGCTATTTGCTCCTCTGATAATCTTTAAAGTTTATACTGGGGTTTTCTGTGCATAGTCTAAATGAGTACCTACACCTGATCTGGCTAGTACCACCTTACATCATTTTAAGATGGAAATAATTTTGTTAGTATTCAACAACAGCATGTGCCTTGAGTCCTAGCCACAGATTTGCCGTCAAAGCCTTGTGGGACCTGTGGTTATTAAATGCAAACAAAATAAGCTGTATTTTATCTTAATGAAATCTTCATTAAAAAAGTAAGTTCAAATAGTTGTTAATTGGCTGTTATAGTAGATTCCATTTATCTTGAATATGAATATGAGCAGACAACTTTTAGTGTAAAGCACATTTACTCAATTACCATACTTGCAGTTTTGGTGTACTTGTACTTTAGCCTACATGAGCATCTGCATTTTAATTCTCCTCCACTATTTCTGAGGGAAATATTGTACTTCTTATTCCACTGTGTTTCTCAGACAACTGTAGTCACTTGCTATTTTTCAAATTAAACATTTACGCTAAAAAAATATATATAATAAGCTATATTATAAGCAACAAAACCCTCTGCTCCTCTAAGATTTTCAGATGGTTTCAGCAACTGTTTGATCCCCAGAAATGTATCCATATTTGACAAAAATAAAATATTAGACACAGGTTTATGATATATATATATATATGTATATATATATATATATATATATATATATATATATATATATATTTGGACAAGCTAATAAACTCCCCAAAATGGACAGAAAGCATCGGTATCACATGATTATCCGACAGGTTATTTTTTTATAAAAATGGGGTTGGACTACAGCGTAGTTCCTCTAACATTTGACTTCGAAAAAGTAGCGGAGTGAGACCTCTCGCACCAGTCACCACGCCTTTTTCAGTCACGCGTAGCTGCAGTCTAGCCGCTGTAATTGTAAATGTACAGCTTGAATTAAATTATCTTTATGTTACTAAAATGCTGAATATGAGGATTATATCTGCTGCAACGTGAGAGGTCTCTGTCGATCGTTTGTGATAAACGGCATCAGAGGGCGAACTCTGTGTTACTCAACCGCTTGGGTAACACATGAATGGTGGCTGGTTACGTTAGCTAACACCAGTGTTTGCTACGCCAAAGTCAGATGCTACAATAGCTTAGCAACGTGTAGCCTCTATAGCTAGGTGGATTCATTGTATGTCGAGATGTTTTCCAGAGTCAGAATATGTTTGGCCAGATTGAGCACTGGTGTAAATTCAGTGGCATCTGTAAGAGTGACACCTCAACTCTGCAGACATCAGCATCGGACATTCAGCTCTGAGTCTGCTGCTGTCAAGGTGAGTTCCCTCAGTGTTTCTGCTAACCTTCATCAGTTTTCAGTATACACACAAACAATGTCAAAAAAACTGCCTAAAGTATAAAAAATAAAAGTGGTCATTATGCAAAATGGCACATTTAAGACTGATGTATATATATATACTGATGTGTATATATATACATTCTGCCATTGAACTGCAGTTTCAGGAAATGGTGGTATTACAAACTTGAAAAACACAGATCTTGTATTAGTGAAGACTTGTTGTTTACAGTAGTAGTAGTAGTAATACATTTACTCTAGTACTTAAGTACAGTTTGGAGACACTTGTACTTTGTTGGGTATTTTCATTTTATGCGGCTTTATACTTTGACTCCACCACATTTCAGAGAGAAAAATTGTACTTCAATACATTCAATGCAATTCAACACATTTATTTGACATCTATACATACTGGTTACTTTTCAAATTAATATTTTACATATGAAATCTAAACTGATTATAAACTATGATGAACTACTATTGATTAAACTACCCAACACTTTACAAAGCTGTGGAAATAGTGCCACCACAACCAGCTGACATGGCCCATTCTGCCTAAGGAGTACTCTTACTATTTGGTCGAAACAGAAAATTGAAGACACCAGTGCTGTGACCATCTGTTCCCTGCTCTTGTTTCAGGTGCTGTATGATGGGCTTTGTCCCATATGTGTGACAGAGATCCGGTTCCTCCAGTTTCTGCAGAGAAACCAGCCAGGGAAAGTGGATTTCGTTGATATCTCCCGGCCAGGCTATGATGGGGGGAAATTTAAGGACATCAGCTATGAGATGGCCATGGAGGAAATGCATGTGATTGATGAGAAAGATGAGGTAAGTTCCCGTTCCACTGACTTTACTAAGACTGTAATATTCTGTATGCCAAATTGCCATTTTGGAAGACTTTTTTCAGATTAGTCTAAATTTAATATTATGCTAGGTGGCTAAATGTCTGTGTACTGGCAGGTTCACCGTGGGATCCCAGCATTTGCAGTCATGTACGGTGCGGTGGGTCTTGGTTGGTTGGGGCGCTTCATGACGTGGTCACCTGTGAGGCCATTTATGGACCAATCGTATGCCATCTTTGCAAGGAATCGTTTAAAGTGGACCGGACGTGCGGAGGAGTGCACCACAGGACGCTGTGAAAAGAAATGACATTGACTCTTGACTACAGAAAGAAGAAAGTATGTCTAATTAATTGTGAAGAAGAACTGGATAAATACTGCATGGTTAGTCCCCTTTAGCCTTTGGTTTATCATGAACCTTTCTGGAAGAGTTTGTTACTGTTTTTCTGCTGAAAGGAAATATTGGCTGCTGGATTAAATGTGTTTGCTGTGAAGATATTATTTAGTGCAGAATGTCTTTGCTTGTAAGATTGTTAGTCTCACTTGATATTCTTCAGTCAGTTCAGTTAAAACAAACCAACATCTTCGGAGAGTGATACACAAATGAAAATGATGACAGTAATAGATGGTTGCAAAATATAAGCAAAAACACTGTAAAAACAAGTTTCTGCAATTTCCTGAATATTAAAGATTGATTCATAATGTTAAGCTCCATATTAAAAATTCAAAGAAATGTATCAAAAAGAGTTTGATTTCATAAAACAGAACAACAGAAAATAGAAAAAGAAAAATTGAACCATAATAAACATAACAGCGTGGAGAAAGAGCCTTTCATGATGTACTCTATGGCAAATATACAGAGATGAGACTAAAACTCTCTGAAGCAAAGTACAGTCAATTTCCTGTGATACACAGTATGTCATAATGAAGTTCATTCAGGTTTATTTGGATAAAACTATCAGGAATCTGCCACTAGATGTCACTGTAGGTCTAAAATTATATCAACTCTGAATGTGAGTGGAAAGTTCAGTAGATTCTTACTTATAGTATCTGAGTGAAATCATTGTTAAGTCATTTGGACTATAAAGGAAACTCAAAAACCTGAACTGACTGAATTAGCATGATATTTTTAATCTGAATCACTTCTCGTAAGTAATTTCTGTGAGCTGGGTGGACAGAGTCCGACACTCAAGCCTCAGCCTCCTGGTGTGAGCTTGTTTCATCAACAATACACTGCGGTGCAGAACAGTGTGTGCTTGTGAAAGGTTATGAGTTGTGGCTATATGACACTAATGTTTACAAAACACACTGTGATTCAAGGCAGACACTTTTCAGGCTGATTTACATATTTTTTATATTTTGTTTTTCTTTTCTACAACAGCAATCGTAAATGACTAAAATGTATCGTAAGTGAGTCTTTAAATTACAGCCTGCAAATTACTGTGTGATTATTTAATTGCAGGTATCAATAACATACAGTCAAGCATTACTGAATTTTATAATATCCATATACCACTTCAGTCTTGTATCATGTTTACCATGAGGCCTGTGCACAGTTTCTAAGAATTGAAGTGCGTCACAGACCTGTTTGTATTGGAGGGAGGTGTTGTCTGTGTGTGGGAATGTGATTTGCTGTCATGTAAGAAGCAGCTAACATCGCCTTACTGAGACCCTTAAGTTATCTCTCCCTCCCTAATTTTAGACCTGTGCTTGGCAGTCAGCAGTGACAACACATGACCCCTAAGCTTGTGTGGTTTTCCTGAACATTGGTCGAGCTGGCCCACCCCTCTAGCTCAGCTCAACCAATAAGATTAGAGCTCTGCACGACAGAAGGATTGAATTAGGTGTCAAAACATAGTAGAAATAGTGTTTTTGACTGTCCGTCAGAAGTGATGTACTACCTTTATTACAAAGGACAGAAAATTGGTTGAAGAGGAAGTGTAAAGAAAGAAGAACCAGGTGCTGTTTCAGGTAAATCTTCAGTGTGTGCTTTTATCAGATACTTTCTGTCAAGGTTAGAGGAGCTGTAAGCTACTTTAGTTCATGACCTTCCCATACTGAAGTAGAAAACAACCATAGTAGATGTTTGACAATTGCACACCTAAGGTGTTTGCTTTTCTCTCTGTGAAGGCATTAAAGAAACAGTGCTTGTGTGCATAGGTCAGTGTTTATAGATGTACCTTATTTTAAAAAGGAATATAGTAAAAACATATGTGTTTGGGATATGAGCACAACTCATTCATGTATATTCTTACATTTTTATCCTATTGCAGATATCTATTGACAGAAGGCAGAGACTTTATTACAGGCCGTGTAGATTGTTATTTGCCCTGAGGTTTCATGTTACATTCCTGAGGGTACACAGTACCAGGAAACAATATTTGTGGTTGTTGTGGCACATGATGTTTGTACAGTCTGATCAGCTCACCGTGAAAGTATGCACTCTCCCTTCAGAGTGATTTGTTTATAGAAGTCAGCATGTGCCTCTGCCCTGAACTCACATGCAGTGAAGATATTGATGTGGCAACTTTCCCTCATGCTTCAATACTTTTGTTTTTTCTCTGAACTTTGTGCTTACTGTTTTGCAGGGTAATTAATTTGTTAAACCCTTGTTTTGTGGAAATTAATATATTTAAGTTTATATAACTTGGTTATCTAGTGTGTGTTTTTTCATAAAAACATTAGACATTTGTGACAGACCTTTTTGGCCACCATGAGGTTGACATTTGTTGTTTAGAGTGAAATATCTTGACAACTATTGGATGGTTTGTCGTGAAATTTGCTCCATATGGTTAAGGTCCCTAGAGGATAAATTTTAATGAATTTGATGATCCTCTGACTTTTTCTCTAGCATCATGGCCATTTTTTTCTTTCAACTTTTTAACTTATTTATGAAACATGTCAAAATCTTTTTGGTGGATAGGCAAAAAATTTTGCACAGATTTTCATTTTGCCTATACTAATAACTGTAATAACTTTGAACCCCTGACCTTTTATCTATCACCATCATCAGGTCAAATTTTCCAATACAGAGACGTTCCCATGAACCTCAGCTGTACCTTGTTTATCTTAGCAAATGTAATCATGCTAATGCTAAGATGGTTTACATTATTCCTCATAAACATCTGTATTGTCATTGTGAGAATGTTTGCATTTAGCTCCAAGCACAGCCTCCCAGAGCTGTTATCATGGCTGTAGACTAATGCTTTAATGTATTTGATTTTTTGTTGTTTGTTTTTTTCCTAGATTCTTGTTGAATATGCTCCTGTGGCATAAATCAATGCAGGCTCAAGAATGATATTTGGACTTTGATTGATTGCTGCTCACCACATCAGGTCTAACATGGGTCGCTACCTCAGCACCAACATGTGTTCTGTGAACAGGACTTTGAGATCATACTGCAAAATTAGGTACCTTATGAGCCTTATCAGAAGGCATCCACATCTAGCCAAAGCGCCGCTCTGCTCGGATGTCCCCAGATATTCAGTGCTGTCACCTCCTCAGCTTTCCAGATTTACAAGAAAAGCCAATTTTAAAAGTTCAAAACACAGTGATACAGGCTCTACCTCTTACCACGTCCTCAGAAATTTAAGCCAAGAGGTGAATCATCTTCAGATTGTGCGTTTTTACTCATCCTCTAATAGGGATGTATTCAAAGCCATTGGGGTCATTGAGGAGGCTCAGAACAGTTTTCATTCGAATTCACTGCGTGAATGTCTTGGTCAGCCATTTAATAGACTGTCCAGACACATAAACATTTATTTCAAGAGGAAGGATGTTGTACCTCTAACTGAAAATGCCAGTTTCATTGTCGCAACTCCAGAATATCTCGGCAGGTCACAGAGACGTAGTCAAAGTCAACGAGCAACCAGAGAACGAAATGTATCTGAGGGCAAAGACACAATGCAGGTCTATAAGTCCAAAGACAAACAGCAGGGCTCAGGAACAAGTCCGTCAACCCAGGAAATGTCTGGACTGCAATTATTTCACATCAGCTCTTTGGCAACAAGATTTGGTGAGAGCTACAGTTACGTCGCTAATCACATTAACTCAGTCTTTTCCCGAGGTTTTGCAAAAGTTGAATTGCAGGAGAATGTGGAAACCATGTCTTCCACCAGAGGGACACACAGGAGACAGCAAAGGAGAAAAATGCAAAACACTTGTATTCTGACCTCTAAAGAAGCTGAAATGCCCTTAATAAAACCCAGTGCTGAACAGGCAACAGTGGAATCTAACAATCTCTACCTTCACTTTGCAAGACACATCAATAAATACTTTGGTGCCAAGGTTACTGATGAAGTTCAGAACAGGAGAGAGCACCTTCTTGTGGAAAAAAATAGCACTTGCAAAAACTGCTCAACAAAATCTGCCTCACAAACTCAAGGTGCTACTTCACAGCTGAAGCAAGAGGCACCTATCGTTCCTGAAAGTGAAGGCCTTTTCCACAGCAGCCATATTACAACTAGCTTTGGGGAGAGCCATTTCCAAATGGCAAGTCACATTAATCAGTATTTCAAGGGTCAAAGGGGACAGGATGAGGATACTGAAAACCTTCTAATAAAGATGGACCTTGGATCCGCTACCTCTGAGAGACTTAAGACCGTCACCTTTATGGACTGCCTTCGCCATCCCACGAGTGCCATCCCTGACTTGCTGGGTGCTTATCTAAAGCTGAGACCGTTGACCCAGGCTAGTAAGCCCAAACTTGCCATGACTTCACCAGCAGCAATATTAAGTAAAAAGGTGAGTTGTGGTCACATATGAAGTGACTTCACATTGATCAAGAATATGAGAAATTTAAAATATGAAAAATTGTCTGTTAGTTGAGAAAGTTGTATATTATGTCCCTGGCATGTCTCATTTGCCTAATTTCATTCTGCAAGTAATTTCTGGTTGTATTTTGTCAGCTTGTCTTGAGTCGGAGACAGGCAGAGGAAATCACACGTGGATTGATTGGCAGTCTGGGACTTGCTTCATCTCCAGGAGCTCTGATTGCTTGTGTGGAGGCACTCAATGAACACCTTATCCGTTACCCCTCCTGCAAAGCTGTAATGTGGCAGGTCTGTTGGAGGTGAAACAATCACATTTCTGAAAGAAACAGGTTTTACCCCAGTCAATTCTTAAAGATTTTTCTGTTTCCAGGAGAAAATTGCTGTCACATTGTTGAGAAAGCGACGAAACTACAGAGACGACCAGGTGCTTCAGAGTGCTGTTAGAGAAACCTTGGCTCTAATTGGCTACGTGGATCCAGTCAAAGGTTGTGGCATTAGAGTGCTTTCAATTGATGGTGGTGGCACAAGGTAAGTGTAAGAAAATCAAATGAATGGTTTTCTTTCCATGCTATAGCCAGAACTAGAGCTTCAACTTGCAACCATTTTCATTATCAATGAATCCAACAATTCTTTTCTGAATTAATCAATGTAATGTTTTGTCTGAAAAAATGTCCATCACAAGTTCACAAAGCCCATGGGAACGTCTTCAAGTTGCTTATTTCATCTGGACAATAGTCCAAAACCCAAAGATATATATTTTACTAACATATAAGATAGAGAAAACTAGCAAAGCCTAACATCGAAAAGCTGAAAAGAGTGCCTATCGGACATTTTTGCTTGAAAAATTACTCAAACACAATGGTGGGAGAAGTACTCAGATCTCATTCCTGAGTAAAAGTAGCAATACCACATTGTAGCACTTATACTTCAAGTACCAAAGGTGAAAGCACTCATGTAGAATGACCCATATCAGAATAATGTTTATTATAATATATTGTTAGGTTATAATTATTGATGTATTACTGTGCACATCAGTTTAAGAATAAAGTTTAAGATTAATTGATTATGACAATAGTTCCCAATAAATGTGATATGTGATATGATGTGACATTTCTGATAAATGTATCAACTAATTGTGTCAATTCAACACAGAACCTTGTTTAAAATGGTCTCTGTCCTGTGTGCTGTTTACAGTGAAATATATAATGACCAAAACACATCACAATGTGTGTATTATTCTTCATATAATTAGTATTTTGTCTTTGCCTTTTACAGAGGTGTGGTGCCTCTGCAGGTGTTAAAGCTACTGGAAGATGAGACAGGGAGAAAGATCCACCAGCTGTTTGACTACATCTGTGGAGTGAGCACAGGTGACAAAGAACAACAAAAAATTACAATATGATGGATTTTCAGCAACATCTTGATGCTTCCCAGTATGACTATAATTTTGTGTCTCTCTTTTCTGTCTCTACATGTGTTTATTAAAGGCGCCGTTCTAGCCTTCATGCTGGGTCTGGCCCATTTTTCTCTAGAGGAGTGTGCTGACATGTATCGTCGATTTGGCTCTGAAGTGTTTCGGCAGAACCCGCTGGTTGGCACCATGAAGATGGGCTGGAGTCACTCCTACTATAACACTGAGACATGGGAGACAATATTACGGTATAGATTCTAACAACACTATACATGTGCTTCCAGTGAAAAATCTCTACACATCAATACGATCCACAATACAATCTGCTCTGGCTGAATTTTCTGCTTTTATCCTATTCAGAGAAAAGCTGGGAAATAGAGTACTTATTAAAACAGCCAGAGAGGAGTCAAGTCCCAAGGTAAGAATATTGCAATCACAGTAGCAGTTGATTTTATGATCAAAATTATCATCAGACTCATAGCACTGGTAAAAATGAAGTTGGATTAATGATGCACAATGAACTGTAATTAGCAATAATTGTGGTTTTAACCAGTCAAATTTGAGTTGGCACAGGTTTAAGAGAGGGCATTCTTATTATCTGCTCAGGTTTCAGCAGTAAGTGCTGTGGTAAATTGGGGTACCAGTCCTAAGGCCTTTGTCTTTCGCAACTACAACCACAAACCAGGCTCTCTCAGCCGCTACGCAGGAGGCTCAGCCTACCAGATGTGGCAGGCAGTGAGAGCATCGTCAGCTGCCCCAGGATACTTCCAAGAGTTCCCTTTAAAAAGTGATATTCACCAGGTAGGAGATTACATTCAACGTTTTCAGTGGAAGAATCAAAATATATTTATATGTTGAAAGGGGTCAGTCGTAGTGATGAATTTACAGACAAATTTTCACCTGAATCTGCAACTTGCCCCAGCTTAACAGAGCTTTACAGTGTCCAAACCACAACTTTAATGTTTTTGTTGTCCTCTTGTTCTCTGCATATGGCCAACCACACCTTAATAACCTGTACTGCACACAGAAGTAATATTTATGATGTAACTGAAAAAAATCACAATACATCTCTCAAGGAAAGAATTAAATAAAACATAAATGTAGGATGGGAAAAAGTCCTAAGACCCTTACCTGCTCTCTCAAAAAACACAGGCTACCCCGCTTTCCACAAAAAGAAAAAAATACATAAAATACATCTTGCTAACCCATCTAATAAATTTAATACAATCCTTAAATGAAATCAAAACATACAGTAGGTGCTTTTATATTACACTTCTTAATAAAGCTGCTAAGTCTTGTTGTTTGTTTATATTCAAGCTTTAATGAGTTAAACCAAGAGGAAGAACACATTATCAGAAAATCAGAGTCAGTTGAAAGCGCTCTTTGTTTTGTCTAACATGTACAATTCAGAGTAGATCATTACTGAACAAAGTACTTGTCCTGTTCACTTGTAGATTTATTTCTTTGTCTCTTTGTAGGATGGAGGAATTCTCCTCAACAACCCCTGTGCCTTGGCCGTCCACGAAAGCCGTCTGTTGTGGCCCAATCAGCCCTTCCAGTGTGTGTTGTCCCTTGGCACAGGTCGCTATGACAATGCTAAGAGGGGTCCTGCCACCTCCACTAGCCTGAGGGCGAAAATCAGCAATCTGATCTGCAGTGCCACTGACACTGAAGGGGTTCACACCCTTTTAGATGACCTGCTTGCTCCAGACGTCTACTTCCGCTTCAACCCCATGCTGAGTGGTGAAGTGTCCCTGGATGAGAGCCGACCGGGGCCCCTGGACCAGTTGCAGAGAGACACCCAGACCTACCTGGAGAGAAACCGGCCCAAGCTGGCCAGGCTGTGTTTGGTGCTCGGGGCAGAGCGCTCAGCTGCATGCAGAACTAAAGACTGGATGAGTGAGAGAGCCTGGGAGATGAAGCAGAGATGGGTATGAGTGGGTATAAGCATATTCAATGCACAGATGCACACATACACAGGCTGTGTACAAAACAACAGAAACAACTTGAAGTACAACAGCCTGTATGTAAATACAAATTTGGTGAAATGCACAATATGTTTGCTGTTGAGACCTCGACTCAGAAATCATTTTTAGCCATGCTAGCAGTGTTGCTCTATGGATGACAATGTCAGTGTGTTGGTTAGTCCACCACTTTGTTTCAAAGGATTATCAATCTTGAATAACAACAAATGGACCACTGTTATTTAGATATTCATGTTCCCCAGATGATAATTCCTAAAGGCTCTTGTGATCCCCAGATTTTTCCTTTTAGCACCACAATGAAAGTGAATTTTGCAGTCTGATGTGAAATGTCTCAACAGCTGATGGTTGGATTGCCATGCACCTTGTTTCCACTTTAGAGGAGGTGGAACAATCATCATCACTTATAAGTGATTTTTGAATTGAATACAGTACAAAGAAGCCAGACGTTTGCTGAATCTTCTGAGCTTCATCAAATTAGTCAAGATCATTATAAGATTGTATTGTAAGAAGTTTCTGTTTTTTTCCGCTCCCTGGTGTCTCTGTACCAGATCAATACAATGTTGGCAACAGGTCTCACATACCATTCAAGTGAATGGGAAAGTCTGTCCAAATATTTTGACTGATACTGTACATATAACATATTGTTTTACTTCTATACATAGATGCACAGAACAAACATGCACTCGAAATAAGCACTCTCATGCACTTTGTTTAAAACACTTTTCAGTGTTGTTGACAGCAATATAAGTTATATATAATGCCACATTATGTTTATGTATGATGTTGTATGATTTTGGCATTAAATTAGTATATGTCTAAAATAAATTTATATTTATGAAGACTTGTTTCCTTGTCATTTTATTTAAACTGTTTTGTTTACTGAACATATAAAATGTCTCCACTTCAACCCATTAAATGAACCACCCTGGTCTTGGCAAATGATTTATCAATGAAGGAGAAGCCATCCAGTCACTTGAATGTGATGGGTTAAATCCCCCCCATGTGTCTGGAAGCTGTGCCCTCCCTGTCCACAATAGACTGACTTTGTTCCAGACAGAAACAGCTTTGTGAGAGAGAGTGTGCGTTCGTGCCAGCCAGCGTGAAGATACAAGGTCAGTAACCCACCCCCCACATCTAACATCCTGAAAATCCGACAGCACAAATGAAAATATACAAAAAAAAAAAAAATTCATGTCTCAAAAAAGCTGTAGTTGATTGTTGCTAGAAAGTTGCCTGATGACACCTAAACCTAATCCACCATCTTGTGCATGACATGTTAGCTTTGTTTCACTTTACTCTCTCGTCACAGTGGAGATGACGTTATATTTATGTGTGGATTTCACAATGGATTTATTATATTAGGCTCTCAGGCCCTGTTTTCCAGGCGTGTGACCCAGGCGTGGGACAGCCTGATTGACCACATGAACCTCTGTTATCTCGTCTGTCACCTGCTTTAAGATGATGGACTGACAAATATCACCTAAAACAGATACTGCTGGAAAGGTGAAGCTCAGTTTGGAGATGCTGCTGTGAATCTACCCTGGCACTGGATGAGACAAAAGTAGTCAGGAGTCCAGCTTTTGCTGCAACAAGGGGAAAGAGGGACCAAGGAGCCGTGAAAACACTCAAAGGTAGGAATCCTAATGTTCACCAAGTGTACTTTGTTTAGCCAATTTTGGGGATTAGTTTTTGGATAAAAAAAAGTACACAGTATTATGACACTAAAACACTTTTGCATAGAGTGTTTTACTGTGTGAAGGAGTGCTGAAGTCCTTACAGCTCTTGTTAAAGACAGGCATCAATGGAAGTCAAGGTCTTCATGATGTCATAGTCTGAGTTGAGAGGTGGGACGGGTCTACGACGACATCAGCAGATTTGTATGAGAGTGAGCTCAATATTATTCAGCTCTCACACCTGCCATTGAGATGACTGGCTTGGATTTGAATAATTTTATGTTAACTTATTCTAAAGATCCATGGGTCTTTATAGTCTTAGCCACACCAGAAGTATAACTGTAGGGATGTCTGTCAGTCAATCCACCACTCAGGTTGAGACAAATTTCTGATGTCTTGCAAAGAAATTTTGTACAGTCATTCATGTTCCCCAGATGATAAATCCCAAAGACTTTGGTGATACCCTGACCTTTCCTTTTACTGCCACTATTAGTTCTCAACAGCTATTAGATAGATGTCATTAAACTTGGTTCAGAAGTTCATGTTCCTCAGAATCAATTGTAATAACTAATGATCCCTCAACATTTTATCTTACGTCACCACTGGGTTGAAATTTCAATTTGTGCAATACTTCAGTTTATAATCAATTACCTTCAAAACTAATGGCACTCCCATCAGCCTCAGCTGTACTTTGAGCTTAGTGCTACTTAGCAAATGTTAGCATGTTAACATGCTAAACTAAAATGGTGAAAATAGTTTATATAATTCTTCCTAAACATCAGCCTGCTATCATTGCTCTTGTAAGAAAATGAGCTCCACCTTTTCAACAACATCAAAATGATGTACACATCAATGCACCAATACTTTTAACCCAATAATAAAAAATAAAAGATTCACATAAATATTCACATACTTTGCTTGTGACAGATTTTATTTCTACACTGTGGTATTGCTACTTTTACGTAAGTAAAGGATGTGAGTAGTTCTTCTACCACTGGTTATGCTGATGTTAGCATGTGGCTCAAAGCATTGCTGTAGATAAATACGGTTTCACAGAGCAGCAATGGCCGTAGACTAATGCTTTTGAGAAAATGTTGCTGTAGTTTACTGTCACCTCACCATAAAGTCAGAATCACAGTGCTTACGTTTGTCAGACAGTGATGTTTAGATTGCACAGTGATGACTTAATGTAGCACAGTGTTTCTCTCCAGCGTCTTCTTGTGGTCTCCCTGATGCAGTGACGTCAAAGATGCAGATGATAGGTGCTCTAAGTCTGAACAGGCAGCTTGTGTGGTTGGACACTCCCTCCCACATGCCATCTGCTATTACCCGAGCCCTGGGCACACGTGCCAAAGGAGACCCGCAAGCATAGAGAACTTCTTGTCGTCGATGAGCTGGCTCTGTCCGCCTCTCTGCCTCTTCACTGTGCAATCTGGTGCATGGCACTGATCACTGCTCACTGCCAGGCCTGCTTCAGTCCAATGCATGGGGAGAAAAAAACCCATTCTGAGAGCCAAGAAGCTCAACATACCCCTTCTGCTTTTGTTTTCTGTGTGGGGCATGACTAGTTGTGTTTCATACATTCAGAGGGGATCAGGGCTGGAGGATACAGAGCATCAGCTACAAAGCAAACGGAAAGAAATCAATTCAATAATGATCAGTCATGCATTTATACAAACTTTTCACTTTTTAATCAGCTTTATTATTAGACTTGTACATACAAATCTTAATTACAAGTTCAATTTCATCTGTAGGTAGCAATGCCACCTCATTTTACCCTTACCTCCCCCCTGCCAAGCTATTGTTTATCCCAGTCAGTGCTGGCCTGTATACGCAGCCCTGTGTGGATGCCTGAAAGCCTACACAGGTCAGGACTTTGTCGTCAGCCGTGAGATGGCTTTTGTCTAACACAAATACAGCTTCTCCTGCGTCCTTGGCACTGTTTCTAGGAAAGAGAACTGCTCCTTCCCCCTGTAGGATTTTTTCTGCTGAATGGTAATGACCTTTTCTTCGACCGAGGATATGCATGTGAATGGCTGAGTGTAAAAGAAAATATATATTATTGGTATTTTGGGGGAAAAAATGGGAGGAATTTAAAATACAGGGTGTGTGTGGAGGAAGGATGTATTGGAAGATGTATTGCTTACATGTTTCCATCTTTAGTCAAGGCAAGTGGACTGTAGTCACATGACTTGAGATTTGCCACATGTAAAATTCATATGAGAGAAACAAACATTGCTTTCATCCTCTCTTCCCACATTATGATGTCATCAAAACCAACAGGAATGCAAATTGTGCAGAATATGGGTTGTTTTGTACTTTCATTTGGCCCGACCCAGTGTACTAAACTGATTTCTCAACTCACACTGGAACAGGTCAAAGCAAAGATTATTCAGCTGTTAAGAAAAAATCAGACTCAAGAAAAACATGCCCTGTGTAAAAAAAATCATATGAAAAGGCCCTGTGATTCTTGGAACTTCTGTTTTGTTTATTGTGCTGAAGAACTTTGTGACTGTGTTTGATGGAGATGGATTGTTCAGAATTATGAGAGCTCGGTCAGAACAGTGAAGTGTGGTGGGTGAGGTGTAGGTGGTGTATGGTGCTCATTCATTATTCATGAGATGGGTGGGCAGAGTGTAAGTGGCAGTGACAGAAAGAAACTCTATTACTGAAGTGTATGAACTCCTCTAGGATTCTTGACCTGATGTTTGAAGGACTGAGGCATTAATTGATATACTGCACAAACAAGAATAATTTCCTGGAGAAAAGTCATTGGAATTATCGATGCACGGCGGAAGTCACAGGGATGGGGAGGAGAGAGCCCTGATTTGACTGTACATGACAAAGGTAAGTACTTTTTCTTTTGATCGTGACTCATGGTTTGTTGCATATTTATAGCAATAACGTGATAAAAAGGATCTGTTCAGTGTGAACTAAATAGTAGAGATGTGAGTGGTGAAAAGAAACTAAGTATTCTATTATTGTAATTAAGTACAACTTTGAACTGATTTTATTTGAGCATTTTCACTTAATACTTCTGCTCTGTTTTTCTCTCAGAGGGAAAATTTTTACGATTTACTCCACCACATTTACTTGACAACTATAATTATTTTTAGATGACAGTTTTTCATAAAAAAACACAAAAAAACAAAACAAACACTGGATAACATTATAAAATGTGATGCAAATGTATATGTTAAATAATTAAATTAAATAGTAAGTTGTTTACTGCTGCAAGGTGAATGTATTGTGAACCATCAGTAAATTCCTAAGGTTTCTCATGCTAGATTTTAACTTCCTGAAATGAATGCTTTGTAGATGCTTTGTTTTTCTCATCATTTATTCTAAGAACAGGAGAACTGGTGACCAAAAGTATTGCTGGATTAAATGAACTGTAAAGATGGGGACACTGGTCGAACCAGCGCTGCTGCTACTTTTATGGCAGAGTGTTTGGGCTTTGGACATCCCTCTGGAAAGTGAGTCAGTGACTTAACTTTCTGTTGTAAGTTGCGATATGTTTTGTTGAAGCACATACATTTCTGATATACCAAGCTGATTTATTTCTCTGCCTGCAGTCAGACAACCCCCAACCATTATAAAACAGTCAATGAAGGAGCATATTGTTGACCCTAAAGACACTATGGTCATTGAGTGTGAAGCGAAAGGAAACCCTCATCCCATGTAAGAGCTGATGCATTTTGTTAAAGCCAACATCATTATGTGCAAATTACTTCACTGATTTTTCTCTCCTGCTTCACACTTTTTGCTCAATCATGAAGTTTCTCATGGAGGCGAAATGGAAAGTATTTCAACGTGGCACGTGACCCTCAGGCATCAATGCGCAGGCGCTCAGGGACGCTGGACATCTATGCTTGGAACAAGCCAGAACAGTATGAGGCAGAGTATCAGTGCATTGCCTCCAATGAGTATGGGTCTGCATACTCCAACAAGATCAGACTACGACTGTACAGTAAGTTCAATACTGAAACTATTAAAGAATCCACTGTTTGTTTGGATCCATCAGTGACAGGAGATTTACAGTGACCTCAGTGTGGGCAGTGACTCAGTCCATGTGCATCACTCTGAAATGAAGAGTCCACAACAATACAACAAGAACAACAATATTTTCTGGATAGTATAGAGTATAGAGTCAGAGTGAATAGAAGAGCTATTGAACCAAAGTTACAGAGGCAGAAACATGCTAGAAATTCAAGGTTTTTCTTCATTTCATTTTTTTTCATTCTTGGCTAATTAAATGAGGGTAGAAGTACTTTTTGTGTGGAAAACACTTTGGAGCCATAGCAACAAGTCTGAACCATTTCTGAGTCAACAGCTATTGTAGTGATAAGAGGACCCTAAATGCTTTGCACAGATTGAATCAGGAGACTTAGAGATTTCAAACAATGTATAACATGTGAGTCCGGTACAGAGCAAAACTCACCTGGTGTTACCAGTGGCCAAAATGTCCGTTCGGTGGGATGGTGTATATTAAAAGAAAAGATGAGTTGATTAGCTTTTTTGCAACCACATCAGTAAACACAATAGGGACCATGAGTTTTTAGCGACCCACATATTTAACATGCACTGTCATCAAACAACAAACTTCAACCTTGCTGCTCAGTGGAGACCTGTAATATTCTGTGTTTTTGTAGGAGCTCCTGTGTGGCCAAGGGAGATTCTGGAGCCTGTGGTGGTCAGCGCTGGCTTGCCTCTGGTCTTGTCTTGTGATCCTCCACCTGGCCCACCTAAACCTGAAACCTACTGGATGTCCAGCTGTAAGTGTCTCTCTTGAGTTAAAGTTCCTGATCCACAAAGGTTAACTGAATCATTTAAATCTAGGGTCAAATGCAGATAACCCTTAAAAGGAAGCGTTTTATTGATCAGTTTACCAAACAAGCTTTGAAGAATTCTAGCCATTGAAATGTTTCACCTATGAACTTGCTGTATTTTTAACACTGTGTTTCATCTCAGGCTCATATGCGAGACCTTTCAACTGGCCGATTCAGACAGCTTTCCCCACCACGCAGGCTGTGCGGCAGGACCGTAGGGTTTCCATGGGAGTGAATGGAGATTTATACTTCTCTAATGTTTTGTTTAATGACTCTACCACTGACTACTGCTGTAATGCCCGTTTCCCGTACAAGAACGTCATCCAGCAGAAGATGCCAGTGGTTGTTAAAGTGCTTACAAGTGAGTATGATCATGTGTTCACAGTTCCTGATGTCTAGTTTTTTTGCCATTATCTGATCTTTTTGGTCAAGTTTGAGATACATTTTCAAGTGCACATATACTGTATAACCTGAATGCTACGTGGATAAATATCAGACATTGGCTTAACCTACAAGAACAGAAAATTATCAAATGCACTGGCTGTAAAAGAAACAAATAACTCAAGCTGGGATTGTTCAAGATGAGGTTGTGAATCATATAGTGCGGCTCTGTGTTTGGAGAGTTGACCTGAGTTATAGTAGGTGTTTTTGGCCTGTGATCAGGTGTCAGGGTCAGGTGAAAGTGCATCTATTCTTACTCTGTAGTAGTTGCAAAAGTTGAGTGAATGGAAAAGAAAACACAGGCTCTCAAGGTGATGACACATTAGCAGATATTCAATTTATTTGAATCCATACAGTATTTTCATGAGTAAATGTTGCTGGAAACTTATTGAAACAATTTAGTTCAATGTGTTTTCCCTGTTTTCATTTTCATAATTCATATCTGATTAAAAATGTAGCCAACTGAAAACTCTATTGGCAATATGTAAATGTAGCTTTGCATACATGCATGGCATCACAAAGTCCTAAATGGAGGACAACAGGTTTTATGATATAAATATACGGTACACACAACATATATATATATATATATATATATATACTTTTGCACATTTAAATTTCAAACTAACATTAACATCAACATATTTTACATGTCTTTCTTCCTACAACTCTGTCTTGACCTTACCCTGCAGTGCTTTGAGATGTTATGATTTGGCACAATACAAATAAAATTGAATTGAATTGAATTGAATTGAATTGAATTAAATTGAACTGAATTGAATTGAATTGAACTCCTTTATAATGATTATGCTTACAGATTGGACCAATTTGTTTTAATTCTGACTACACCCTAAAGAGACTTACTAAACTTACTGACTGTGGTGAGTGTGTGGTCCACGTCAGTTCTTAACAGGATAACTAGCACTGTTGTCTGAGAGGTTTAGCTATTGTTTGAGGTGTATGTGACTGGCGTGTTGTGGTTGGTTTCCTCTCCAGCTCGAACAGTGGCTGAGGCTGCCCCCACCTGGCTGTCTCCCACAGGCTCATCCAGCTCCATACTGGTCCTGCAAGGGGAGGAGCTTCTTCTGGAGTGTATTGCTGCAGGAGTGTGAGTGTGAACACTGCAAACCTTTTTTTTTTTTTTAAATATGGTACTATATATTCATTGCTATTGTTAACATTCTGCGACAAAGAGTTATGTGTCTATATGTTTCTTGTTCAGTATGATTTACAATTTGATTTTATGTAAGTCATCCTGTGTAAAGCCTTGTTTTTCATCATCAAGGCCGACTCCTCATATTACCTGGACCAAGGATGGTGACGACCTGACAGTGACACCACGTATGAAAGTAAAGAATTTCAACAAGATGATTCAAATCCCAAAGGCATCTTTTGATGATGCTGGTGAATATGTGTGCACTGCTACCAATAAGATCAGCTACATTGAGCACACAATAACTGTCAGGGTCAAAGGTGAGATGCACGTTCAGAAACATTCAGTACTTTATTTTCTTAATGCACAGTAACCTTTAAACAACTACTTATACTTGTATTTAAAAGCGGCTCCATTCTGGTTGGAGAAGCCCACTGATTTGCTCTTGGCTCCTGAAGAAAATGGACGTTTGGTATGTCGTTCTGATGGGGCTCCTCGTCCCACAGTCAGCTGGTTCATCAACGGGGAACCAATTGAAAGTAAGTTTTTAGAGATCATGCCCATAAGCTGTGAAAATAAAATCTGAATGGTATTAATACCATTGTATTTTTCCTTCCTTGTGTTTTTTCAGGTGCTACACCTGAACCTAACAGACAGGTGTCAGGAGACACGCTGAGCTTCCGCAGTGTGACTGCTACAAACACTGCTGTCTACCAGTGTAATGCTTCAAATCAGTATGGGTACTTATTGGCCAATGCTTTTGTCAACGTGCTACGTAAGTTACCACTCTATCATTCATGACATTTACAGTGTAAACATTGTTTTTCACATGACACAGATGGAGTTGTGGAAGATTTGAAATGATCGGCAATTAAAAAACACCATGTATAAATTAGGGGTATTTAAGCATTCTTCAAGTTTTTAGTCTACACTCAAATTGTCAGTGTCATGACACCTGTTAAAGCTGCTTGACTGTTGTACAGTAATAAAAGATAATCTTGCAGTTGTTATCTTTTCCTCTAGATGCTACACCACGTATTCTTGGGCCCAGAAATGAACTCATCAAGGTAATAGAGGGCAGTCGTACCTTCTTAGACTGCCGCTATTTTGGTTCTCCAGTGCCTGAACTGCGATGGTAAGAACAAGCAATTTGACACTTCAAAGTAAGAGTGACCTCAGACATCAGCTCACAGTGTATGTGTCTGCACATGTTTATGGGTCTGCTCACACAGGTCCAGATATGGACAAGGGAATCTTGAAGGAAATCGTTTTAAGACCCACAGTAATGGGACTCTGGAGATCAAACGTACACAGATAGATGACCAGGGAACTTACTTGTGTGTAGTCAGCAACATCGCAGGAAGAGACGAGACTCAAGTTCGAATAGAGGTCAAAGGTGAGGGTTACCCTGTTTCATACTATAACACTTAAGAGTTAGCAATAACACTTTTCACAAATACATTCCCATCCTTCTCAGAGCCCACATTAATTGTCACAAAACCTCAAAGTATGAAAGTCATTCGTGGAACCGACGTGCGATTTGAGTGTGGGGTAAAAGCAGATGTCACTACTCCTGTCACAACCACCTGGATGAAAGACAAAAAGCAGCTCACTCTTGGCTGGAGGTAGGTTTTTTTTCAAATAAATTATATAGAAATATAGACTCTAATATATATACAGTATATACATATTTGTGTTAGTGTGAACAAATCTCACTTGTGTTCCTTAGAATTTCTCTAGATGAATCAAATCTGGTCATCACTAATGTAAACACAGGCGATGAGGGCGATTATACCTGTGTCATCAAGAGTGAATTGGACCAGAAATCTGCCTCAGCACGCCTAATGGTGATGGGTATGACACGTTTAAAATAAATGGTATTTCATCCACCATACAATGTGTTAGGCTTTTTAATTGTTTGTATATTTCCGTGTGTAGACCGTCCAGATCCTCCCACTAACTTGGAGTTGTCAGATCCATATGAACGTAGTGTAAGACTCAGTTGGGTTCCTGGAAACAGCAACCACAATCCCATTACAGGTAGGTGCTGAAAAACTAGATGAACTCAAGATGAAATAAAAACATCTTGTGAGGAATATTGTTTTGGGCTATTTACCAGCATTTTTTAGAGAATTTATTTATTACTCTGTTACAGATTACTTAGTGCAGTATGATGATGATGACTGGTTGCCAGGGAAGTGGAGAAACCTATCAACATACCCAGGGAACCTCAACTCTGTCATTCTGCATCTTTCACCTTTCACATACTATGAGTTCAGGGTCATCGCTATAAATGAAATCGGACTGAGTCGTCCCAGTCGTCCATCTATGCGCTTCCAGACCAGTGGTGCACGTGGGTTTGATGTTCCAAAAATACATGTTTGTTGTCAGAGACGATAAATTGTAAACTATCAAAGAAAAATGTGTGGAACACATTTTTAAAGAACAACTTGACATATCGGAAAACATGCTAAGTTGTTTTCTTGCTGAGTTAGATGAGAAGATTGATACCTCTCTCATTTCTGGGTGTAAATATTTAGCTACAGCCCGGACATGGTGAGCATAGTGATCTTAGTGATCTTACCACTGCATTGGTTTTTCTCCCCAGCTCCAGATGTCATCCCAAAGAACGTAAAGGGTGTGGGTACGTGGAGGAATAACATGGAGATCAGTTGGGAGGTAATAACGAATGAACCCATTTGAAACTGTTATACTTTCACGTTTATCTTGATAATTTTCTCTGTTGAGTATTTTAATTTCTACCACAATAAAAACAAACAATACTGGTTGCTGTGAACCTTCTTTCAGCCTCTGACATACAGAGAGTGGAATGGGCCCCATCTGAAGTATCTAGTGTGGTGGAGAAGGAGAGATTCCCGAGAGGAGTGGAAGAACGCCACCACTAAATGGCTGAAATACTACATATATGATGCAGATACTTTCACTCCTTATGAGATCAAAGTTCAAGCTGTCAATGACTTTGGGCTGGGCCCGGAGTCTCCTGTTGTCATTGGTTACTCTGGGGAAGACCGTAAGTACCTAAATCCATTGCATTATACTGTAATATAGAGATGAGTGATGACTGTGATGCGTAAAATCAATTGAGTTCCCGTTTAAGATCTAATCCAATTACTTTTTGTATTGTATTGACTAATTGATTTCTGCCTCATCTTCCTATAATATGAATCATTGTTTTTTCTATTATCATGTAGCTTTTTCTGCATATCTAATTGCATATCAGAAGATATGCAGGGATGTTTGCCTTCAAAAGTTTTGTATATATACTTTTGCAGATTTGAATGATTTAAGAGGGCTTCTTAAATATTTTGATTATTTCATTACAGTATATATTTTATACTGAATATTTCAAACATACTCGAAGCTATGTTTCATACTTACCCCTTTAAGCTCTGAAGAAAGCACACTGTTGCCAAAACATCAGCTCATGGAATGAAGTCTGAGCTGCATATTTTTTCTTTTTGCCTTGTATGGATGTGACGTTATATCTGTGTTATTCTGTGGTTTTTAACAAGAAGCAATTCAAAGGTGTACACGCACTGTACTGTTTACAGTTCTGCTCTAATCTGAATCTTAATGCACCGGAGATCATGAATGGTTTCAGATGAGTAAACTGGTCAGTGTGTTCTAAACACTCATATTCTTGTATTTAGTGTATGTTTTATCTTGGGGACACGTTTTCCTTCTCATCACCTCTCTTTGTGTTCATTGATAGCAAAGACAAAGTACTGTGTCATCTGTGTTTTCCAAAGGTCCCTTAACGGCACCCCTGAATCTGAGAGTGTCCAACATTGAGAGCACTCAGGTGACTGTGCACTGGGACTCAGTGACACGCGGCTCTATTATGGGAGAACTCAAGGAATACAAGGTATGTCTATTGTGAATTCAATATGGGATCAGGGACTTTAAATATAGCTTGTATTTATGTTGATAGACAACAATAGAAACAATACAAACTATAGATTCCCCTGCTGATTCTGGATGATACAATCAAAGCACTTGTGAGTTTCACTTTGTGTGATAGTGTGCAAAGTAGGAATAACTGTTCTTGGTTTGCGGTCGGGCTAAAAGTGTTGATTCACACCTGAGCATCGATATGCTAAAGCTACAGGCCGTAACAACTGATCAAAAGGCTAGCAAAATCTCAAACACCTGAAACAATTAGCACACCATCAGATGATAAAAATATCGACAAAATGAGATGCACAACAATATATGTCCAATTTGTTGGAATAGAAAATACAAGATATATATATGGCCTTTTAAACTGTATTGTTTTTTTCAAAGCTATTTACTTTATATTTTCTCTAACAGTTGTTTTTAATGTGTTTGCATTTGTTTTCATTACTAAAAACATTGGACAGTGTAACATTTGATTATTATAATTTCCATGAAGTTTTCCCTTATAGTATTATACTATTTGTTTCATATTTCCTTTATGTCAGTTGATTCTACTGTCCTTGTCTTCATTCTTAGAGTATTCTTTAGTATGATTTCTTTTTCTTTAAGGTGACTGAGATAACTACAACTACTCAAGTCTCTGAGTAGTTGTCTGATCGCCCTCCACTAACCCCTTATACTTTTCTTGTTTACAAAATTCACTTAACCTCAATAAACTCTTTTATTTGTTTGTTTTGTATTCTATGGAATTTAACATATATCATCAATTATTGAGAATTGGCTCAGGAGTTTGTGATTTGGCTGCTGTTTTGACTGGCTTTTGACTGACTTATGGTTTTACTATAAAGATGTTGTTGTGGATCTGATCCCAGACAAAGGTCCTTGACTTGTACCATTGAAACTTAGTACTTCCAGTGTGCAGGATTTCAAACTTTTCAAAAATAACAATACAATACTTTTTGGGAGTGCAGCAGAATTAAAATGCTGGGTGTGGTGCTTCTCATTTCTCAGGTTTACTACTGGAGGGACAGCAGCCAGCTGAGGTGGCTGAGAGTCAACAGAGGAATGAAGTCTCAAGCATTTCAAAACAATGGTCCAGAGCCATCAGGGGTCCTCACTGGGCTCATACCTTACAGCAACTACAAGATGTACATAGTGGTGGCAAACAATCGATATGAAGGACCACCCAGTAATAATATACACTTCTCAACACCTGAAGGAGGTAAGAAAAGTTGGTTATTTCACACCTAAAGGAACTGTAGTTAATATCAGCGTCCTCTTCCAAGCACAAGCAAATCATAAATGTTTCTTTTCAAAGCTTATTTTTATCATCTCATAATGTATTTTTGTCTCTAGTACCATCTGCTCCCAGATCCTTCAGGATCCAACAGCGACATCTGGACAGTATTTATGTCGACTGGGACCTGCCAGCAGAACCCAACGGTATCATCACTGGGTATTCTCTCAAGTACCAAACAGGTACTCCAACCCAACACCTGAAATATTGTCATATAGATCTTGACATGTTTCTGTCTTCATAGATTACATTTTCAAAGTCTAATGTAGTGATATGCAGTTTACCTTGGAGACACATTAAAGCTTTGATAACAGAAAAGGAAGAGGTTTATTTCATTAAAGCTGACAAAGTTTTTTATGTGACACTCAAGACCACATACCCGTAGTACATAATAGCGCACTCAAAGACTGCAGTACTGTTTAAGTGTGTTCTCCAGAGGGCAATGACGGCACTTTCTGAGTAGGTGAGCTACTTAATAGCTTAGTTGTGTGCACTCAAGCAGCATCAAGAGTTCTCCTAACTCACTGAAATTTCTACTCTTGCCACAGTGAATACCACCAGAGGAGAGGAGCTGCAAGTTGAGGAGTTCCCTCCAAATGTAACAAGCTTCTCAGTCCGCCGATACGACCGCTACACTCGGTACAGATTCTCCGTGGCAGCACGTACTCGGGTCGGGAGAGGGGAATGGCATACGGAGGAGTCACCCCACTATACCACTGAAAGTAATGTACTACTTGCTCCATGCATCAACACATTATACAAAATAAACATTTTGGAGAGTTGAGTGTTGACTTTGGTATTTATGTGTGTGTCTCAGTATACGCTCAGGACCAGGTGGACATCTCCACTCAGGGCTGGTTCATAGGGATAATGTGTGCTGTGGCCCTCATTGTGCTCATACTTCTCGTAGTCTGCTTCATCAAGAGGAGCCGAGGGGGGAAATACCCAGGTACAGTGGTGATTGTTGACTACAGTGGCATTAGATTAGTTGATTAATAAATTAGTCGACTGATGGAAATTAATCTGAAACTATTTTGATAATAGACTATTCATTTAAGTCGATGTTTTTATGGTTCCAGCTTCTCGGGTGTAACATTGTACTGTAAACTGTTTACTGTTTACTTTTTTTAATTGTCCTAACATTATAGTAAGACTTAGGGTTTTGACTGTTGGTCAGACAAAATAAGAGATTTGAACGATTACTCAAGAAAATAAGAGGCAGATTAATCGATACTGAAAATGATCACCAATATCACCACATTGTTTCTCTTATAACAAGTTAGCTTGTTTTAATTTCAGTACGAGAAAAAAAGGACATTTCATTGGAGCCAGTGGATGACAAAGATCAAGAGGGATCATTTGATTATCGGTAAGTATTGGAGCTGACAGCTGGTGGAAAATTAAGAAAACCCACTCACAACAAATATCATTGATTCTATCTGAAAGCATGATTTTATTTTTAAGTTGTCAGTTTCTATGTCTATCTTCCAAAAACTGATTTACAAAATCCTATTTGAGGTTTCCAAAGTGTGTTCAATGATGTACTTGTAATGATATAATGGTATGGTAATAATACTCAACACTGAATAAGGCATTGTTTCCCTTAACACAAAGAGTAGCAATGGGTTTTACATCCATTTGCTTCGCAGCTGTGCATTAGCATTAGCATTCTGTTTGGTGAATTAAAGCTGCTCTGTGGAGTTATTTTAAAAACAAACATTATGTTTATACTAGAAAATTCCAGGGAAATTTTGAGTGCCACGGGGGCTACTGCCGGGATGAGAACATGATTTATTTCCAGTGTTCAAAAGTCACCCTGATCATACTCTGGTTTTGAGAAATGTCTTGATATAAAAGACAATAAAAAACAATGTCACATCCCTCCACCATGTATTATGTGGGAAATATCTCATATTCTGTGTTGTTTTTTTTAATAAAACAAGAGGCAACATGTTTTCAAACTGGCATTTAAAGGGTTAAAATCCTGAAAACTAATAATCATTTGGTAGGTTTGAGCAGAACTGAAGTGGTTTAAGAGATTTATGAAAAAAAAGCAGAAAAAAATATTGATATATGATGATTTTATAGCATTTTCTTTGTGTGTCCTTTTTTGGACGCGAGGAACCCCAGAGGGTACAAAATGTGTTACCAGTGTATAATAGACCTGTAACAGTAACTGACATTAGATTTTAAAAATATGTAAAAAAAGACACTTTCTTGCAGAAATCCATACCTTCAGCTGTAACACAGCCAAAATGATCAGCAAATCAAAAAAGAAAAGTGAAGAAAATGTCCAAAAAAGGAGAGAGGGACCCCTGAGGGTTAATAAATCCCATGAACCACTATTTAAATTATCACTATTATGTTTTTTTCTGTGCTAAATTTAACATTACTGGGGAGGAGAGCAACGCGACTAGAAGTGACAGCGAGAGAGGGCTAGTAGCTTCTCCTCTCCTCTGTCTCAGCGGAGACCGTCACAACTTCATTCACTCTTTTTACAAAACAAAAAAAAAAGCAACGAAGGAAGCAGTAAATGGACTTACATATTTAAGACCTAACTAAATGTAATTTAAGACCCAACATGGTTGCTAGGCGCACGCACGCATGCACGCACACAGGTCAGGAGCTGCTGTTGCCATGGCAATGTGAAAATCTGCCCAGAATTTGGCTTCTACATGGCTTCAAACAACTGCAAATTATGAGAAAACCGTTACTTCTTTTCATAAACCGAAAAGACCGTGCCAGACACTGAAGCCATAAGTTTCTACAGTCTCTATTTTATTCAGATATTCCTTAAAATGAGTGAGTAATCTCAGTGCGAAGACAGAGTGAGATTCTTTTGAAAAAAAAGACGATTACATTAGGTGTCAATGAGAGTGAGACAGGTATTGCTGCCGGACTCGGCACCCCCTTTTAAATTTTGTGCAGACCCTGCCTGTCAAAGTTAAATTTTATGAATCCCAACAACTATGTCTACATTTTCAGAAAGAATTATTTGTCTCCTTTTTACGGTTTGGCCGCGAGCTCGAGTTAAAAATAAAAATAAAGGTTATTTTTTACTGCTTCACGCACTCTAGCCAACTGACGCTTTCACTCTAACTTTGAAGAAAAAGTGATTTGCACTCCTCCTTTGAGTGCTCACAGTTTGAAAAGTTTACATGTTATGTAAAAACAGTTCCTGTCTTTTTGAGAGAGCAGAAGTTTTCCTCCGTTTTATAGTTTGAATCACATTTCTACGTGCAGGTATGAGAGAGCTGGGTGACTCAGAAAAAAGGTGCAATTTTGTCGAAAAAAGGTGGGTTTCTAAAGAAAATTCCAATGCATTTCTAATGCATTATTTATTCCCAGTTTTTTAGGAATAAATTTGGGAAAAATTGGAATTTTAACACCAAAAGTCATAGCACCCCTTTCGGGATCAAGACGCACGTTTTGATGTATATATTACCGGGGTTTTCTCAAAGCTGCGGGAATTTGGCGGAAGAATAATAAACCCGAAACAGAATATTAATAGATGCAGAGAGGCACTCCTCTCAGCTATTCTAGCTGTAGAGGAGTGCCTCGGAGCTGAGCACCCGTGGCACTAATTAAGTGTCTCTCACCAAAAGTGTATAATTGAGACCTTTAAAGATGTCCTTCCTCATAAAACATTTGCAAATCAGATATTTTTTTCTTGACTATTATAAATCGTGCATTGTTAGTAGTCACGTTTGCCTTTGTTTGCACATTGCTATGTGTGTATGTGCATTGCTGCCACCAACTAGTGATCAGTTTATCGTTTATCACCTCACATGCCTGCATGTACAGAATACAAACAAAATGGGGATCCACTTCACTCCATAGTACTACCAATGGTCATAAACTCCACAAGGTACCTTTAATCATTAATTAAATTTTACCATGATACTACAAAGGCACAAATCAAATCCAGTTACAGTTATTTATGATAACTCTTTGATAATACTTATATTAATTTCTGTTTGTTTTTGTTTTTTGTGTGTGCGTGTGTGTGTGCGTGTGCGTGAATGTGTGTGTATTTACTCTACCCTTTTCTATCTAAACCCGCCCTCCACCCCAAAATCTCAACCCTGTTCTTTTCGCACTGAACCACTCAAGGTCTCTTGAAAGGTATGAAAAGACTAAATGTTGACACATTGACACTACTGACATTTCAACTGTACAGTCCAAATGATCCAGATTTTTGGAGCTGTAAAGAGCATATTTGGCTGATTAATGATAATGCTAAAAATATATTGTGAATGTATGATCAATGAAATGTGATTCATCCTCTCATGTAATGATCTCAAACAATCTTTTCTTATTTTAGGATAGCACGTGTCTCCACTCTGCCATACCCTCGAAGGTACGTACATGTACAGTATATTGTAACTGTAGCACTGCCAACTAAACCTGATTCATAAGAAAGAATTAAATCGACATTGTACTTGTATACTTATTTTCATAGTTCACAGGCTGAGTTTTAAACATCTTTTCTGCCTTCTAGCACTGACAAAATGTACATTAAAAATCAAGTTTGAATTTTTTTTGCATTATTCTGTAGGGAGGAGGAAAGAGGGCTTCAAAGAGGTCAGCCGTCTTTGGAAGCAATGATGAAGCGATCAGACAGTGACGATAGTCTGGTGGACTACGGAGAAGGAGGAGAGATGCCATTCAACGAGGACGGCTCATTCATCGGTCAGTACACTGGAACCAGGAGAGATGTCAGGGAGCTGGACTTTGGTGGAAGTCTTGAGCTTCACTCGCCAATGAACACAATCTACTCCCTGGCATAAAAATCAAAATTGAAACGTCCTTTCAGACTTCAGCTCAACTATTCGCCGTGTAACTTTACCCGGCTTGTACCCTCCACCTTCAATTAAGAACCTGGAGGAACCTGCGGTGCTTGCAGTTTGTCTGCAGGAGGGAACAGCTGGAGACTGGAGCTGTTATACCCTCTGTGTCCTTGCAACCAACACAGCTTTCAGCATTTTAAGAAGAAAATGGTGGATGGTGGGACAATGTTTCTAGAGACATGCATCTGACAAAAAGGAAGCTTGACCTTTTGTTTTGTAAATAAAAATACTGTGTTTATACACATGCCTTCACATACACTCAATTATGGAGAAAGACTGGCTGCACATCAGAAGAGACAGAAGTGGATCAGTTTATCATGTTGATAAGCAGATGCAAGGACCCACTTAACTACCGTTATAACAGCTTACTTTAGTTTATTCTGCTAATTTAAATAATGAGATTTGTGTTACTTTTGTATGTTGATTGACTGAAATAAGGGTCAAACTTTCACCATCAGGTGAGCCGCAATGTAATCTCAGAATTTAAATTGCCTCCCCTTGGCAACATGTACCTTTAATGTATAAAAGTGTTGCTGGGGATGGGTGTAGGATAATATATAATATTTCCAGGGACTGATGATTCATCTGTATGGAAAGTTTGCAAATTATGGCCTGATGGGAGGCAAGAGGTCAAACCATTTGGAAAATCATCAAACAACTATAAACCAGCTGTAAATAGGAAGTTGCTCATATTTCTCTATGAACTGGTCTCCCCATCTCACTCACTATGGCGATAGAGATTATTAATCCTTATGTAACAGCTTTTGTTTATTTAACTCCTAACATCAAATATCTGTTACCACAGTTATGTCCTAATGTAAATAAAGAAGAAATATTTATTTCTACCATATTTGATATGATTCTGAATGTTGAATTTCTGCTCTGTTTTCTTATTTTAAGGGGGTAACCAGAAATGGTTTATTATTCTTTGAATATAAATCTTAAAGTTATTTTTTTAACCATTTACAAGTGACTGGAAAATATACTTGTTCTCTTTTCTGCCAACGGAGAAGAGAGCCCTAACCATAAGCTTTATCCAAAAGGAAACACAGAGAGCCTCCCAGACAGGTGTAATGGTGCCAGAGCACACTGGAAAGCCAATTTTTTTTCTCTCCAAGGGAGGAAATAATCATGCAGAGTCTTAAGTCTATATGGTTTTAATGGGCTGGACCTGGATTGGGAGTATCCTGGAGCATGAAGAAGCCCACCAGAAGACAAGATGAGGTTCAGAATGCTCAGCCAGGTCAGTTTGGAAATGATTGTGATGATGCAACTATGTCAAACAAAATCCCAACAATAGAATACCCAGATATAAGTATGGTGTTCCTAGTGATTGGTGAATATATAACGGCAATGAATCTCATGTGATTTTCCTCAAATACTGTATGTCCTTGCCTTTAGGAATTACTCACTTGAAAAAGAAGCTGCTGAGACACAAAAAAGCACCTGCGCTCAGCACCAGTGACGCTGGGTTTTGGTCCTACTAAGAGGTCAGTGAGCGACCAACACAAGAACAACACTGAGACATTGTTTAAACATTACAAACCTGAATTTACAACATGTTTTAATGGTATGAGTGAAACATAAATAGAGAAATGTTTCAAACTAAGACAACACAAATCTTGTTAAGGATTCTTTTAGTATCCTTTTCTTCCATGTCTACAGATGTGCATTTTCCTCCATGGAAGCAGTCTCTACTGGATCAATGAGCAAATGGTGCCCTATGCCATTAAGGCAGTGAGTGGGTTGGCTTTGATAACAGGCAGACCATAGAAATCACAGAAATAATTAACGTATTCAGGATCTTTGATTTCAATGCAGCTGCACACTCAGCACATGCTGTTTACAATACCTTAGAATGAGCAGAAGGTGGCAATCTAACTTAAAACTTTATGTTTTGGCAAATATCACCTCAGGTGATGAGTCTTTTTTAATCTGATCAGTTGAGTCAACTTTTTTTTTTTTTTTTTGCACATGTGAGATTTAATTTCCAAATACTATACTGCAGTGTATTCATGATTCGACTAGTTTTTGTTACCTGCCTTGCAAAAATGATGAAATCTCTAGTACATGTTGGGTACATAATAGATTTTTGTTTCCAAGATTACAGTTGTCACCCAGAGTCTTGGACATCCAAACCACTAGGATACAAATCAAAACTGAAAACCTGGGGGTAAGGACCTACCAAATGATCCCAGAGGATTAAAAGGATAGAAAAGATGATAAATTTGGGGGAACTCTTCATCTGGATGATTTTGCTGGACAGTTCTGTGGACACTTTCTACATTTAATTAATTGCACATTTTTTACATGAGTCTGACATGAAACACAAAATGATCACCTCACAAAAAGACAGTAAAATATAACACTGAATGAATGCGCTCCCAGGCTTGTAAAAAAATAAGTCTAGTTCCTACTGCAGTATACTATATATACTGAGACAAATCGTAGGCTTTTATGCATCTGTCTGTCTTGAGGTTTGGCAGAGGACAATTCATTTTTTTGCAGGGCACTGACCCAGAACATGCACTGAAGATATGTCAGGTCTATCTAAAGTCCAAAGTAGCACAGCCGTCTTATCTCTGTGCCACAGTAAATTTCTGGGAACATTAGAAAATGAATCTCTGACACACTACCCTGCTTTCCCACCTGGCATAACTACCCACAGTCTCTACCAAAACATAACATAGTAAAGGGACCCTAAACACTACCACCATACATTTAGAATGCCTATTTACAATTTAACCTTACTGATATTTACCTACACAAGATACACTGACTTTTGGCCTAACACAGATTAAATAAAATAGCAGCTGAGACTGAGGTGAATAGGCCAGTCAGAGAGAGAAATATGGAGCAGAAAACTAGAGTAAAATGACCGAGGGCAAATAGCAAGAAAGAATGGGAGTCAGTCAATAGAGATTTGTCAGCAATTTTAAGAAGACTAGGAGGAAATGCAAGCGATAGACTAGAGAAGATGGGGGATATAATTTACACCTATGGTGCAGAAAGATTTGGGGTGCAAGACAGAAAGAGGGTTGAAAGAGCACAGTTAGTTAAGTCTAGACGGCAAAGGGAAATGGAGAAATTAGTTAAGGAAAGAAGACAATTAAGAAAGCAGTGGAAAAGGGCAACAGAGGAAGAGAGGGGGGAATCAATGTGTTCCAAGAAGATTTGAGAGGCAGACTAGCAGTACTTAGAAGGGCTGAATATCTTAGGAAAAAGAGAAAGAATAAAGAGTATGTAAGGACAGCGTTTTATAGGGACCCTTTCAAGTTTGTTAAAGGATTGTTTAACCAGGAAAAGGGAGGGCAGCTAAAGGCAACAAAGTTAGAAGTAGAAAAATATCTAAGAATCACGTATTCAGATTTTGAGCAGAATAGAGTAATAGGCCTTCCACCTGACATGCCTCCAGTAGGAAAGATAGATCATGAAATGGATGTCAGATGTAGTCAGGCGTGCAAAGGCTTCTTCGGCCCCAGGGCCAAATGGAGTCCCCTACCAGGTTTGTAAAAGCGCACCTGATATCCTAAAGTTTTTGTGGAGGCAATTAAGAATAGTTTGGGAGAAACAGGTTATTCCCAGAGCATGGCGTAGGGCAGGAGGTGTTTTTATTCCAAAGGAGAAGGAATCCTCAGACCTGAGTCAGTTTCGAATGATCTCTCTCCTAAATGTAGAGGGGAAGATCTTCTTTAGTGTAGTCGCATGGAGATTAACTAGTTATTTAGAAAGGAATAGCTTAATAGATACTGCAGTACAGAAAGCAGGAATACCAGGTTTCGCAGGTTGTTTAGAGCACACTTGCATGATTTGGCATCAGATTCAGGCAGCCAAGACAGAGAAAAGAGACTTGCATGTCATATTTTTGGATTTAGCAAATGCGTTTGGTTCAGTGCCACATAGCCTCATTTGGGAGGCATTTGATTATTTTAGAGTGCCTGGAGTAGTGGTTAATTTAGTAAAATTGTATTTCCAAGATATTAGGCTATGCTTAAGCACAGCAGGCTTTACAACAGGATGGCAGAGGCTAGAAATAGGCATTATGGCAGGGTGCATGATTTCTCCATTGGCATTCACAATGGCGATGGAGGTAATCATTAGAGCTTCTAAGTGGGTTGTAGGTGGAGAGAGGCGGCAGGATGGGATGCGCCTTACACCATTTAGGGCCTACATGGATGACATGACGTTGATAACTACAACGGTGCCATGTATGAAAAGAGTACTTGAGAGACTTAATAAAAACTTAAAGTGGGCTAGTATGAAAATCAAGCCTAGTAAGTCTAGAAGTATCTCAATAAGTAGTTTGTAATAGACGAAGAGGAAATTCCAATAATTAGGGAAAAATCAGTAAAGAGTCTAGGTAGGTGGTACAAGGCAGACTTGAATGACGGAGAACAGGTAGTGCAGTTTCGGAAGGATGTTGCTGAGGGACTGGATAGAATAGATAAATCAGGGCTTCCAGGAAAGTTGAAACTGTGGTGTCTGCAGTTTGGGTTATTTCCCAGGCTGATGTGGCCACTGTCTGTTTATGAGATTCCATTATCTGCTGCAGAAAAAATGGAAAGATTAGTTAGCTCTTACATTAGGAAGTGGCTAGGTGTTCCTAGATGTTTAAGCATGGTGGCACTGTATGGGAAAGGCATACTTCAGCTCCCAGTAACTAGTCTAGTGGAGGAGTTTAAATGTACCAAGGTTAGGACAGAGCTCCTGTTATCTGGGAGTAAAGATGTGGTAGTCAATAAGGTGGTTCCAAACCCAATCAAGGGGAGAAAATGGAATCCAAGAATCGCAGTGCAGGAGGCGGAAGCAACGCTCAGGCATACAGAGATTGTGGGTAATGTCCAAATAGGCCGGTGAGGCTTGGGGCTTGGCCCAAGCAAACCGGTGTGGAGTAGAGCAGGTCCCAAGGAGAAGAGAAAGCTAGTTGTGGAGCAGGTTCGTAGACAGGAGGAAATATTAAGGGGTGCAAAGGCAGTGGCCCAGGCTAAGCAGGGACAGTAGGTGAATTGGGAAGGTGTAGACAAGAAAAAGCTTAGCTGGAAAGAACTGTGGAGTATGGAGGAAAGTAGCATTAGATTTTTGATAGGGGCAACTTATGATGTATTGCCAACTCCCCAGAACCTAAAACTCTGGGTAAATGGAGACCCACTATGTTCATTGTGTTCAGGTACTGCAACTTTAAAGCACATTCTGTCAGGGTGTAAGGTTAGTCTGTCGCAAGGCTGGTATACGTGGCGACATAACCAGGTTTTAAAAAGCTTAGATGCAGGAATTGAAGAGTCACGGAGGCAGGCAAATTTACGAGGGCCTAAAATAAAGAGAGTTGCAATCAAGTTTGTTCAAGAGGGAGAGAAAGTTGGTAAGACAACAAGGAGGCAAGGCAGCTTAGAGGGTGCTTGTGATTGGGAAATGCAGGTAGATTTAGGAGGAAAGCTTGTTGTTCCCCAGGAAATAGCCAGTACAAAGCTAAGGCCTGACATAGTCTTGTGGTCTAGGAGTAGAATGAAAGTATATTTCATAGAGCTGACTGTTCCGTGGGAGGCCTTAGTTGAAGAAGCATATGAAAGGAAAAAGCTCAGGTATGTAGAGTTAGGGGCAGAAGCAGAGCAGCAAGGATGGAAAGTTAGGATTTGTCCAGTGGAAGTAGGATGTAGCGGATTTGTACCAAGGTCTGTTGTATCTTTGGTAAGGGAGTTAGGACCAAGTGGACAGAGTGTGAGGAAATTAGTAAAGGACATGTCAGATGAGGCAGCAAGATCCAGTCAGTGGATTTGGATGAGAAGTAATGATAGCTGGGGGCCCAGCAGGGGGAGCACTTAGGATAGACAGACTCTTAGGAGAAGCAAGGAAGAAATGAGACCATGCGGTTAGTCCAGGTGAGGTGGCCTGTATTGTTTGCTTGTATTGTTTGAATTGGTTTGTAGTGTCTCTGGCTGTTTAGATGAGTTTATTTGTTTTAGGTGAGTTGAATGGTGTGGTGTTGGGGGGGGAGCACAGAGAGAGTTTAGCTCAAAAAGGCATCTCTC